>NW_015505507.1:718615-735772 GCF_001515645.1 Sinocyclocheilus grahami
TGTGTGTGTGTGTGTGAGGGGAACAGGGTCACATCACAGGAGAGTGAACTGCCTGTCAGAAATCATAGCACGTCTGCTGTCTTAACCGCGGCTTGTGTACTGCATCATCACTGTGTCTGTCACGCGACTCTGTTGCCCTTTCGGGCTTGAACTGATGGTAAAACTAACGACATTATTAACTGTCTTGATATTTACTTTGAAAGCTGAAGCTATTGATTATGGTAAAGGGCGTTATATTTCCGACGCGTGCTTGTGGTGTTCGGCCAATCACAATGCACTGGGTCAGCTGGCCAATCAGAGCAGAATGCGCTTGTCAAAGGAGGGGGCTTTGTTAAAAACGACGCGTTTGAGAGAGGCGGGGCATAGAGGACCTACAATAATGTACAGTATTTGAAAAATAATGTGTTTTTTGAACATTAAAGTATGTCAACATATTCTGCTACACCAAATACACATAATAATGATATTTAAAATAGCATCATATGACCCCTTTAAATCTGAGCACTTTTAAAGGGAGCGTGTCAACACGAGATCGAATTCTCTGCATTTGATTCAAGTCTGCTGTGTTTATATCCAGTACAGCCCATTCCCTACACAGTGGCTGTGGAATGAGGCATAGATTTGGATAGGCTAAATGGCAGTACTCTGTAAGTGAATGAAGCAGTGGTTAGCATCATGATAAAATATAAGACCCTTTTGGCCAGCTTGCAGGCAACATAGACAGACGGCCATGACTCATTGCCACTGGAGCCAACCTGTCTGCAAAAGTACTCAGAACCTGGACCCTGGGTCAGACGCCCCCTCTCTGCCTTCTCCTCCGTCCCCCAGCTGCTGGCCCTTGACAGGACCACAGGCGGCCCCATACATGGGGGCATTATATGGGCTGTTTGATCACCCCTAGTTTCATTTTGTGTGTGTGTGAAAGGGAAAGTGGGTGTGAGAAAGATACCTGATGTAATTTGCTCCATAATCGCTTGTCTCCTGTATTCTCCTCCTTCACCTATGGTTTTATAACAAAGGTCTAAAGATTTTTAAAGTCCTTTCCCCTGGGCTCTTCAGTAGAAGAAGGGTGTTGGGTCACAAACCACCATGCAGTCATTAGTAATGTTTCTATTTTAAACCACAGCTATAAACAACATGCATATTTTCTTACAGTGAAAACAAATAGACTAAGTTGCTGAGAAGTCTTTATCTATCAATAAACGGAGAACTTTTTTTATTTTTTTTACTTTTAGCTGGAACTACTCCTGCAAGCAGTCGATGCTTTTTCCCTGGAAAGCAATTGGGAGCAGTCTTGTTTTATTAATCAGTCCCCAATCAAACTATTAGGAACCTGTTCCTCATCTAACAGTATCTCTGTCTGTTTAATTTGCCTAACCAACGTAATTTATGTGGAAAGCAATATCACATTCAGGGCAGTGTTTTATTTCACTATCCTGGGCAGTGTCTCAATTTCACCCGCTGAATTAACACTCATATGATGTTAATAAAATGAAACTTTATTCTGGTTTAATTTGGAGGACTGTTGGATTTTAAACCATTGCTGTTGCAATTGACAAATGTGGCCAGCTTTTCATAATTAGACAAGAGAGAAAGGTCAGTAACTTAAGTGTAGTAAATCAAAAATGCTGGAGACCAACACCAGAGAATATTTGTCAGGGTACATCAATTTCTGAATTGGCACATACAGTACCTTAAAGTCTTGGTTAAAGTCATGGCTAATTTGCCACTGAATATTTCCACTGTTATTGCCCAGAAAAAAACTGGGAATGTTGTCACACAATAAGGGGTAAGTTATCAATTAAATTTGCCATTAAGCAACCTTACCTAAAAAAAATACTCTTGTCCTATTCAACCTTTAAATTAAAATCCACCTTCACTTCTTCTTCAATATAGCAAATATATGATGATAACGAATTGCAGTTTTGAGGACATCATTTTAAAAATAGTTGTTTGAATGCAACATATAAAGATTACTACAGAAAACACATATTTATATAATTAGACTTTGTCAGGGTACATCAATTTCTGAATTGGCACATACAGTACCTTAAAGTCTTGGTTAAAGTCATGGCTAATTTGCCACTGAATATTTCCACTGTTATTGCCCAGAAAAAAACTGGGAATGTTGTCACACAATAAGGGGTAAGTTATCAATTAAATTTGCCATTAAGCAACCTTACCCAAAAAAAATACTCTTGTCCTATTCAACCTTTAAATTAAAATCCACCTTCACTTCTTCTTCAATATAGCAAATATATGATGATAACGAATTGCAGTTTTGAGGACATCATTTTAAAAATAGTTGTTTGAATGCAACATATAAAGATTACTACAGAAAACACATATTTATATAATTAGACTTTTGACTCAAAGTAATACAGAATGTGGTGAATATTTACTTGCTCACAAAAATACGGACTAAAATAACTAATTTGTTTAAAAACAGATCATAACATTTGAATTTATTTAAAACAATTTACAACCGAATCTGCATTTGTATGAGTTTTAATAAAAGTTAGACAATAAAAACAACTTCAAAACAACACCTTTCTTGATAAAAAATGATTGTTCAAAAGTCAACAATTTTGTAATAACTTTTGACAAGACAAACATGTCAGTCTTTGAATAACAAGTCATAATTATCCAAAAGTTAAACATAGTTCCCCTCTTACGCATGTTATCACATCTGTCAAAAACTAAAAACATTTAAATAACACTCTCACGGGCATAAATCACTTCACTGACTACTTGCCAGCTAGGAAATAAATAATTAATACCTTTAATATATTTAATAATTAATACTCAGGAAAACCAACTCTGCCGGATGTTTACAACCGAATCTGCATTTGTATGAGTTTTAATAAAAGTTAGACAATAAAAACAACTTCAAAACAACACCTTTCTTGATAAAAAATTTACTTCATGTTCAAAAATCAACAATTTTGTAATAACTTTTGACAAGACAAACATGTCAGTCTTTGAATAACAAGTCATAAAGTTAAACATAGTTCCCCTCTTACGCATGTTATCACATCTGTCAAAAACTAAAAACATTTAAATAACACTCTCACGGGCATAAATCACTTCACTGACTACTTGCCAGCTAGGAAATAAATAATTAATACCTTTAATATATTTAATAATTAATACTCAGGAAAACCAACTCTGCCGGATGTTTTGACTGCATCATTGCTTTCTGAGCAGGAGAAAATAGCGACCTGAGTGGCTTCAACATGCTGTCTGTCAGAGACAATCCCTGCATCCCAATGTGCATACTATCTATGCTAAATAACATGTGAGATGTGTCCCAAAGCATAGTATGTTGAAAAGACTATGCCAAAAGGCACCTTGATGGTCTATTAATTCCATTTTTGATCTGTGCACACTCTAATGACTAATATTGCCCACAACCCATTGCACTTTGGCGAAGGTTGTAGTTTCACTACAAACACAAATAAAAAGTGTTTAAAAACTACAAACATGGTGGATGTGTGCAACCGGCGGTTAAAGGGATCATCGGATGCCCATTTTCCTCAAGTTGATATGATTCTTTAGGGTCTTAATGAAAAGACTATAACATACTTTGCTTAAATTTTCTCAGTGGTAGCGCAAAACAACACCCTTTTCACCTTGCCAAAAACAGCTCTTCTCGGAGCAAGCCATTTTAGTGCATGCTGCTTTGAATGCAAATGAGCTCTGCTGACCCCGCCCCTCTCTTCCGAGCCGCTCTCTGAGACGGTAAACTTTAGCCGCATTCATCGTGAAACTTGCTAACTAGCACGTTATTAGGAAAGGTGATTTGCAAAGATTCATGAAAAAACCTTATACTCACTTCTGTAGGTGAGGCTGGATCATGAATGATTCGCGCGAACATAGACGCATTTAGGTAGATCGGGGGAGCATTCCCTTCAAAAACAAATGTAATCCTCTGCATTTTCAGCAGCTCAGATGTCGGGAGTAAATGATGACTGCTATGTTCATTATTACATCCAACAACAAAACACTTCAATTGCTATGGAGATATTCTTGTCTACATCTGCTCCGGCATCGAAACAATAGCGGACTGATGACAGCTCACTCAGGGCGGTTCTAAGATAAAATGCCAGTCCAGTCTGTGCTGAAACGCCACTGTCAATCAACAATCGTGGGAGGGGCCTGGGTCTGTGTGACATCACACAGCCAAGAAGCTGAGAACAGCTTGATTTGAGAAAGGGGTAATGATTTTAGTAGATAAAAAAAAAAAACACTGGGTGGATTTTTATCATTTTAGAGTGACTGTGTTCACACACTGCCAACACACATTTCAGTTCAATCAACTTGTAAAAGTGCATGTCGCATCCGATGACCCCTTTAATTAGAGAGTTTTAGATAAAGGGTTTTGAATTACTAATAATCAACATTTGACCTGGTAAAAATATTTATTTAATTTGCAACGACATTGTTTATAAACATACGTTTGGCCATTAACTTTTAAATGCATCACTATGCAAAAATATTATAAATAGTTCTCAGCATAAAGACCCACGGCTGGCAGATCAACACGCTACTACTTTTCTCTCCGATACGGTAGGAAGTTAAATAAAATAAAATAAGGAGTATGTAACTGTGATTGGCTGGCCAGTTTACAGTGACAGGATGCACATCTGTTAAAGACGCAATTGTATGACATGATTGCCCCAGTCCCAAAGCTTGTTTACTCTTCTATACACTCAAAAGTGTGTACTTTTTCTTCACAAAAGAGTACATACTTTAAGGGCATAGTATAAGCAGGTAAATTAGGATACAGCAAATAACATATATGACACATGACACACTGAAACTGAATCAGAATAATCACAGAACTAAGTGATATATTTTACACTGCATGCTAAAGGGATTAAATGGCAATCCAATTGAAAAACCTCAACGGGTTAGTGAACATCGTTCAGCGTTTTACTGACAGAAACAGGAAGTTGTACGTTATATTTTGACGTTTTTAAAAAGCACATTACAGTAGTCCAGTTCGACTCTCATATGCTGATGTAAAATATATTACTGAACTTGAAAGGTGATCTTCTCAGTCATTATCAAATTTTAATAAAATGGTGTTTAATTTTCCAATAAATATATTTTACATGATTTGCTCTCCGTTAGCAGATTTTGACGCATGTGTAAAATTAATTCTCAGTTTATGTGTCTTATCACCATAGGTATAAGTCATTAACTACTAACATGTTTCAACATTCAAAAAATGTATTTGGAATTTATTTTGTTTTATTTTTTGTGAGACATGTTGCATGAAAAGAATGTTCATGATTTGTTTTGTAACATACAGTAAATAGTACTTGATTTGATATTTTGTCGAAGGAATTATCCATGCAAAAATAATTAAAATGCGCATGAATTGTGTGTGTAATTTTATAACAACTGTAAAAGGGTCTCTATTTTTCAGTGTGCAAAACGTAATTTGGGTTTTATTTTATTTGAGACCTTAATCAAATCTGAAAGCAGACTAGTGCTTAAGTAGCTTAAAGGCAGAGTAGGATGCTATCAGTTCCCATGCACAGCACTGGTGATGGGGATTCTTCTGTGTTTTGGTAGGTGCCCAAATTTTGTAACCACTCCACAGCTGCAGCCCCAAAAGAGGAAATGCAGAGTTTGTTAATGACTCTTCCCTCACTCAGGCACAATTTTATGGTGCTGCTCTGTATATTTAGCAATTAAAATGTAACATATCTTCATTTCTAGTGGTAAAATGTACCATTTAACATGTGCTTTGTAAAGTGTGCAAGTATACTTCAACTCCTAGAGGATGGAGCTATGAAATCTAGAGAAACTATTTTTCTTAGAGGTGGACAAATAAAGCTGTCTCCAGCCCCCAGTGAAAGCTCCCGTTAAAGAGTGCGACTAACTCATCTTAATGGAGTGTTATTTTTCTGTTTCGTCTCTCTTGGTAACATCATAACATTTTCCTTTCCCACCCACAAATGTGAGCCCTGCCGTTGACATGGTATTAGTCAAGCCTCGCTGTCAGAATCTGGCTGTGCAAATTCAGGCGCAGGTCTTCGTCACCTGTCAGTCAATGCCGCAGCACTGTCCCGGTCCAGCCACAACATCTCTGCAGCTGTTTTGGCCCCCTCCACCTCACCAACCCCACCCATGACAAACGCTTGCTTTTTATTAGCGAAATAAATGTGTTCAGCCAGTTGAACAGTTGACCAGCTAAGGTCAGGTGATAAGTTCATGCTAATGTGAAGTTTGGAGTTCATCTGCGGGATAAGAAAGCTGTTTTTGTTTTTTCTTTTAGCGCTGAGTGGACACAGGAGTATAATCGCTCCGTAAGGCGATGTACATATATTACGGCAACCTGCGTATTCCATATTTCGTAGTTGCTCCCCTGTCGCTCACCTCTGGGTTGCAAATGTTCTTTTACTACTTAAATAGTTCCATCTCCTCCCAAAAAACATCCCATATGGTCCCCCCATTGTTCCGACTGCCCTACTCCCCAGTGTCATGCCTTGTCACTGTTATTATAGGCTTACACTCTCAAGACGCCGTGATTTGTTGTCCTCTTCTGGCTTTGAAGATCTAAAGAGTAGTGCTGCGTGAGATGAGGGGAGATGAAGATGAAGTCGACAGCCGTGGCCTTTATACGGCCGCACACATAAACACACGACGAAGCATGACTATACACAAACTCTGACAATCCTGAGTCAAGAGGTGTGGGTCAAGTTACGATTTCCCCTTTGTGTCTTTAAAAATCCGCAGATGACAATTACGGCGGATTTGATTAAATGAGAGGGCGGCGCAGATAGTCAGGGTTTTTCACGAAGGGCCGGCGGTTCGTATTTCACTAGCTGTCATTTATACGGCCAGAGAAAGGCAGGGGAGTCCCTTTACTGCTGAGCTGGGGCCTGGGCCCAGACTTCAAACACTACTCTCCAGCATAGCTCTTCACTTTTATAATGCGCACGGAATGAGAGAATGCGCATGCACAGCACTTAAAATGCTACATAAGAGGAGTTTTGAGGAGCAGTGTTTGAACTCCAGTGGTCATGCTTTACTTGGACCTTGGACTTGAGACTTGTCCATGTGACAGCTTCCGTCTCCATCGTGAATAAGTATAGATCCAGTGTTTGTGTAACAGATTATACATGGTACAAGTTTTATTTATTAGTATTTTTGAAATGTAAATTAAATTTAAATTAAATTAGTTTATTTATTTATTTATACTTATTATTTATTATAAGTTTTTATTTTATTTTATTTTATTTTATTTTAGTTTAGTTTAGTTTAGTTTATAGTTTAGTTTAGTTTAGTAGTAGTAGCAATAATTATAAATAATAGTTGAAGCAGTAGTAGTAGAATCACCATAATCATAGATTATTTATTTGATTTTATTTTACTTATATAGCGCCTAAAAACAAATATCATGTTGAATATTTGTATTCTTTTTAAATGATGACGATTATTATCATGATTGTTGTTGTTGTTATTAATCATCATCAAAAATGTACTCAATTTTATTTACATAGTGCCTATTTTATTCATTTTTAAATGTCAATGATGGTGAGTAATAATAATAATAAGACATAAGTAATAATTTAAAATAAAACAATTATTGTTAAGATTATTATTATTATTAATCATCATCATCATCATCAACATTTAAAAATTAATAATATAGGCGCTATATAAATAAAATGGATTAAATTGATGATTCATAATAATAATAATAATTATTATTATTGTTATTATTGCTACTACTACTATTATTAATAATAATAATATTAGTTAATATGCTATTTTTATTAATAATAATCATCATCATACAATTTATTTGATTTTAATTATAAAGCATTTTTCTATAATCGAAGTTCATTTGTAGAATAATAAATATTATTTATTTTTTAATGATCATCATCATCATTATCATCATCATCAAGAATAAATAAAACGTAATATACAAAATGACCTTTAGTTTTAAATTATTATTATTATTAAGTATCGTTGTTGTTGTTGTTATTTTATTACTATTATCATCATTATTTTATTATTATTATTACAAAATAATAATACTTATAAAATTAAAGCCAAATGATTTCTGTACCTTTAACCAGCAAATCCAGTCTCTTCATAAGGCCCCTTCCCTCCTCTCTCTAAACCAAGACCCCCTTTTACCAGAACATCCATGACAAAGGCGGCCTGTTAGTCCCTTGCGTTCAGTCACGAATGGATTGGGCCCACTTGTTTTTACAAGCACCCCGGGTCAATGGTCTAGTTTATTGAGACAGGTCTCCTCTTGGCCTGTGAGGCGCTCAGCCGATGGACGGCACGGATGAGTAACCCTTGTGTATAAATAGCTTCCTTCATTAAATCAGTTGTTCTCTTAATTGGACTTAAATAAAGAATGACTTATGCCTGCCAGCTGGTTTTAATAGAACAGACCGGCTTGTGGTGTATAAGAGGAGCATTATTTCAGCATGCCAGGCCGGTGCACTGGGTGTTATCAACGTAGAAGGTGAAAACAGGAGAGGCCACCAGCCAGCCTAATGTATTCTGAGGTTTCATTGGTTTATTTTCCTAACAATGAAATAAATGGTTTGGTAATTACATTTTCTGCACTGGCTTTAGACCTAATGGGCATCGGTGACAAGTGTTAATGTATGGCGAAGACGCTGAGGGGTTTGACACAAAACACGCCAGCCCGTTTCTAAACTCTACATGCTCTTACACACTTTTCTCCACCATCTTCCAAACCTGCAAGCAATTTTTTGCCGTGAAAGGCCAATCAAACTCCTCTGCCAGAGCACAGGTTTGCATTAATCTGCTAACCTAATGCACTGAACTCTCTCAGCTGCACTGTGATACTTTTCTCCAGCCATTTTTTTCTGTGTGTCTCCTCCCTGAGACAAGAATTCTTGAAGTGAGCCGTTGTTTGAAAGCGTTTTGTGGTCTCTGGCAGCAGCAGCTGATGGAAATTTGCTGAGTTGGAGCCCTGAAATGTTGCAGCTGTCTCAGAGGAGCTCGGCCACAGCTCTGAGTCTCATTGCTTGGCTGCTGGTCAAATGGAGGGAGAGCAATGATCGACTCCCTACCACCCGCTCTTGATTATTCCCTTTCTCGCTTTACGCCTTATGCCACTCGATCATGTAACACTTTCTCGGTCATTTTAGCTTTTGCATTTTGGGACCCCCAATCTTGTCCAGCTTATAAACCAAAGCTATTACCTCATCTGGGGGGTCAAACATTTATGAAGATACCTTCCTGCCTATTGTACGGTGGAAATCGAATAAGGTTGCATTGCTTCAGCCCATGTTTACAGGACCTCCTAATCCACAGGAGAAAACAGAGAGCAATTTATTGACCATGACTCACTTCGGAGAGACACAGTTTAGGGGGGAGATGCTCCAAAATAGCGTGAACTCATTTGTATGTGTGCTGCACTCCACTAAGAGGAAAGCAGCCACTTGTCATCTGGAGAGATTGAGTAATGTAATCCTTCACAGCCCAGCAGCACCACTGCCACATACCTCACTAATAGCAGGTTGATTATCAACAAGACTGTCCTTTAACACATTCCCGACATCTGCTTTCTGTCTAAGCATGGAGGGTGGATATGTATAGACGTAGCAGAACACTCGCACACACCGCTTTCATTGTAAGTGTATTTAAAAAAACACCTTCGGGTTCACAAATTATATATATATGCACATTTAATGCACGTTTGTAAAATTGTGCACATATTAAGACTTTGATGTGCTTACATTTAAGCAGTTAGACTGTCTAATGTGGCTTCTGCTGTAAAAGACACATACACACACTCTCTGTTTCATCCATCTATAGTATACAGGCTCTCAGTGACATCCTGTTGACGTTGTCTGGCACCGTTTTGATTGAGAGTGTTTTAGATGAGCTGATAATGTCAGCTAGAGCCTAAAGTCTTCTCACTAATGAGCTACAGTGAGCTCTGACTTTTGTTAGTGTCACTTCCTGGGTAGAGTTTATAAAACTTAAGCACTATACTGGAAGGTTATTGAAGTGAATGTTTTGTGTGTGTGTGTGTGTGTGTGTAACTGTGCTGCGTTGTCTCAGAAATGTACATAACACCAACTGCTACAATGTCTAAAAACAATACTGTATATAAATAATATATATTAATATTAAATTATAAAATGTATTTAAGTATATTAAAGTTCTGAATTTTTATAAGATTGTTAATAATATAATATTATGTATATTATTTAGTTTAACTCTTTTTATTGGTGTTATTCAATCAGAGAGATATAAAAATAACAATAGCGGTTTCGACCAAGTCGAGAAATCAAAATGAAATTAAACAAACGTATGCCATATGTTCTGAGTCAGTCAGAAGATTCAATTATGAGTGCTTTCAGTCAAAAAATAAGTAAAAAATAAATTAAATTAAATGAATACATGTAATCATACATAAAAAATGCATACATGAAATACAGCTTATGTATATTATTTAAATATAAAAATATATATAAAAAAAGTTTCTTAAAAAATAATAAATAAATAAATAAATAATTCCTTAATTTGGAAAGTCCATTCAAGATATTTTGAAATTATGCCATCATCAATCCACACTTTTTTTGTTTCAAAAATGTCAACGCTGGTCCTTTATTGTTTATCCTTATTAGAACACACTAATCAAAATGTACACAACAGAAGTAGGCTACTAAGTAGACTTTTTTCTTCCTAATCTTAAAACATTGAACAAAAACTGCCATCGGTGTCCCATCCAAAAAACAAAAATAGCGCACGATGCCCCTGGTCTTATGGTATTATTGGCAGTATGATATTAACATGTATAACATCAGTGCAGCAGAGCATCTCTGAGTTTTTCTTTAATGATGGCTTAAAAGCCTTACTACTGATTCACTGGTTCCCCACAAACCCACATCGGTTTGATTGACACATGCCTCCCTGGTTGTTGGGACATGTTGCTGATTGAGGCATGGCATGCGATTTCCCACTGAACCCCATCCCTGATTTTCACTCATCACGAAGCCCTCTGCAAGTCCACGGTGTCTCCCCTTAGAACTGATTTCTCCAGCTTCTCGGTTTCCCCCTCGTATGGCTCCTGCGGCTGAGGCCAGTCGCTTGGGCAGGCAACAAATGGAATCAATTTATACCCCTGGAGCAAGGTGGTTTTGATGACATCTAAAATGTTCACAACGTAAACTCTGGATATAAACATTTCAGGTCAGGAAGAGTTTAGAAATGTCTTTCATAAACATGTGCAGGGTAGATTTTTGACTTGTTTTTCATAGATGGCCAGTCATGTGTTCAAAAAGTAATTCAATTTGTCATGCTATGTCCTGACAGAAAGAGAGAGGGGGAAGGTTTGGAAGATGCAGAAATTAATAGGGTCTTATTAGTTTTGACCAGAAATGTGTGTTGTGATACACTAGCTGCCTTAAATACACATTAAATAATTAAACCATCTGACAAAATAAAACAAACACACACACACACACAAACTCTCCATAGGTATAATGGTTTTTATACTGTACAAACTGTATTTTCTATCGCCCTACACCAACCCTACACCTAAACCTACCCCTCACAGAAAACTACTGGCAATTTTTGAATTTCATAAAACACCGTTTTGTATGTTTTTTAAGCCTTTTGTTTTACGGGGACACAGGAAGTGTCCTCATAAACCATGTTTACGTTGTAGTACCCATGTCATTATACACATTTGTGTCCTCATAAACCATATATACACTCTTAAAAATAAAGGTGCTTCAAAAGGTTCTTCAAGCGATGCCATAGAAGAACCATTTTTGGTTCCACAAAGAACCATTCAGACAAAGGTTCTTTAAATAACCATCTCTTTCTTACCTTTTTGTAATCTGAAGAACCTTATTTCGCCACAAAGAACCTTTTGTGAAACAGAAAGGTTCTTCAGATGTTAAAGGTTCTTTATGGAACCATTTAGACAAAAAGGTTCTTCTATGGCATCGTGAAACACCTTTATTTTTAAGAGTGTACCAGTGTACACACACACACCAGAATACCGAATAGAGGTTTAAAAATAAATACAGATCTTATACATATTCAGTAAACACAGATGAGTGATTTTTTTAGTCAAAACATGAATATTGTCTATACAGTCTGTTGATTTATTTTTACATATTCATTTAATATTTTTTATAGATTTTAATATTGCTTTATTTAAACTTTCCATAATAAACTTTTTTTTATTTTTAATGATATTTCAGAATAATGAAAATGGAAATGAAATCACTTTTTTGTTATTAAATCAAGATAAATAAATAAATATATATATATTACATGTTCAAATCGAAAGTAACTTAAATAATGCAAGATAATCCTTAATTAGTAAAGTAGATTATAAATTCTGATTTGTGTGTGTGTGTGTGTGTGTGTGAGTAGCATATTACACTTTTTATTCTGTACTTAAGCAGGTTGAAATTCTCCTTCACCCACCGCTCACTTTTAAATTCTTACACAAACAAACAAACTGTTACTGTTAGTGATCAGAAAATATTGGCGATGCAGTGGAATGAAAACTAAGCTGAATTTTCCAGCCTTGTGGTTTTAACGTTAGTGGTAAAGGACAAGGTTAGTGTTAAAACCCTACACTGTAAAAGTCTCTTTCAGCAACTTGACCATCTTAATTGATCCTCCATTAGGGCTTTATAGACACTGTGTCCTTCGTCCTGTGCCTCTTTTATAGATACTAATAAAATGTTCAAAGTCCCTGTGCAGCTCCTTATCATGCAGCAGTGTTTTTATGCCCTGCTTACACCGGGAGTGTGACTCTGTCTCTCTACTGTCTGATGGTGAGGGTACGGTTTCACGGCCCCTGCCTTCATGTCGCAGCCTGGCACCATTTTATGACTGGAAAAAGAGAAAGAGGAAAAGAGAGAGGTATTAAAAAAGCAATATACAGATGCACAAGATGGGGTGGGGGATGCAGGGAAATAAGCAATGTTTTAATTCGGTTCTAATTTGTACAATTCAGTTTGTGCTAAATGATTACAGTATTTTTTTATTATATACACACATTTCACAAAATAATTTACCAGTTCCCAAAGCTTTTCATCTATATAACCACTGAATCTGGTTCACTGAGCAAAAAGTGAAATAGCGACTGTAATGACAGGCCTCTGATTACAGTCTGTGTATATTGAATTACTTATTGGTTTCAATCATAAATGTCCATTTCTAGGTGGAAAAAAAATAAGTTGGATTTAGGAATGGGGAATGTGGTGGAATTAATAACTCTAGATGATGTGAGCCATTCCTGTAAGTACACTACTGTAAATGGTGAGAGCGGACATTGTTCCATGTTAAAACATATGTAATGTATTGTTTCAATTTGAGACAGTATAGCTAACTGATTATATAATTTTGCTTGAGTGTTTTTGCAGCTGGTGTTGACTTTTTTAAAAAAAAAATTTTTTAACATTTTTAAAAAATGGCTTATTTTAGAATTTTAAAAAGTTCTCAATAAGACTTGCTACAGCACTGAGAATTGTGATTGATTAATTGATTGATTATTTTAAAGAATGCACCAGAACTGCAAGTTGCATGGAAGCAACTATGTGTTAACAGCCCGTTAACATTATATTATTTAGTGTGACTTTAATGTGTGTTTGGTGGAACAAATGTTCCTGTGATTATTGTAGAAAGGTTACACTCTTAAAATCTAGAAATAATAACTATTCTGTGTTTATGCATGGGGGAAATAAATGATGAGAAAGTGTTGTGCATGTACCTCTGTGAGTATTAAATATGATGATTTGGGTGGAAAATATATAGTACCAACTCAAACCCCTTTGCATTCACAGATTTTTCTTTGTGTTTGGTCCACAATCAAACTACCGAGTAGCATATATTATCTTGAAATAGTCTTGATTTCCATGAGGAGATGCAATACCAACTAAACCTAAGTGAATAATTTGCTGAAACATCTTAAGCCCCTTTCAAACTAAATTACAAAATCAAAGTAGCACTTGCAATAATTATGCTAGTGTTTTTGAATCAGGGTACGAAGGAAAACAACAATTAACAGTGAAAGTTCCCTCATTCACTAACTTTGTCGACTCGCTCTGATAGGAGAGGAAGTATCTGTTTACTTTGTGATTACGACAATTTTGCTGTCGCGGGGCAGCAAATTCAAACCAGTCACGAGGATAGATTACTCCAGACAACATGAAGCCCGTACGGCCACGCACATCCAAGTGCTCCGCCATCGGCTGAGATTTCTTCATGGTGGCTTCAAAGTAAAATAAACCTTTATATGTAATTACAGAGAATTCTGTATATTTTTCTGTCCGTTTCCCTCTAACAAAAAGGGTATATTTTAAGGGCCAAGCATGTCAAGCTTAACCACCGGCCTACAAAGTAGATCACACATCGGAGGACCTGACCCGAGTCTCTTGTTTATTCAGAGCAAATTCTAGAGAGAGGGTAAAAGGAGCCTTATTCATTGCACATTCCAAATCACATGGACTGTCATATTTAGACAGTTATACATATATCCCCGCTTCGGAGTTGCCATGTCGTGAAAACATTATCAAAGTAAATATTATGACTCTAGACACTTTCTTTTATGCAAAGAGCGCTAGTGTGAAGTCGGGTCCGATCGTCGGGCCTCGGGCTCGAGCAGGCGGTGAGACGGCTGTGAACATGAAAGCACTGCGGTTGCTTAAAAGCATAACCGGGTCATCAGCCAATTCATGATTGTGTTATTATTCTGTGCTACTGTTTTTCTTATCAGTCAGTCAACATTTCATGCCAGGAAACAAGCTAGAGACGCGTTTGGCCGCATGCCATGCAGACCTGAAAGCGTGCACCTCAGAAACCCCACACGTGTATACGGTGAGATCTGGACAGTGTCCCCGTGGCCAGAGAAGGATGTGAGCAATTACCAATTCTCAAAACACTACTTTACCATAGTTAAACATATTACACCCCTTGCACCCGCATCGGCCACGGCCCTCTCTCGCTGCAGCCTGGGATACGTGTACCTCACAGAAATCCAGCCACCTTCAACAGGCACAGTCTACTGCAATTAACCATCATCATCATCATCATTATTACCATCATCATCATCATCATCATAAACTCACTGAACGTGCTTTGTACAAGGTGCTTCGCACTAATTTACACCAGCCAATGTTAGTTTTTGTTTTATTTTCACTTTGTTATTGGGAGAGAATTTAAGTTTTGAGCCTAATCGTAAGATGGTATGAAAATATCCTTATCCTGTTAAGTTTTTACTGATGTACAGTAAAAGATTTAGGGCAGAATGGGGAGTGTTGTAACACAGGATTAAAAAGTGAAATTTCATGTACTACTTATAAATGTTAATGGATTTTAATAGATAATAATGGGCAGAACTGGTACTAGAATTAGATTCTTATTTTTAATGTGATATATAACATCAAGCTTTATAATTAATATTCATATATATGGTGTATTAATAGTGTATATACTACATTAGACAGAGCTGTTGGCTAATACATACACAGACTGTAGCATGGAATTTATGTATTTCCATGTTTGTTTACTACTTTATTCACACCAAAATGAAATGTTATTTTATTCACCCTCATGTCATTCCTTTATGACTGACTTGCTTTTGTGGAACACAAAATAGTATATTTTGAAACTGTTTTTGTCTGTACAATGAAAATGTGAAAACCCCTTTGATATTTTTTGTATGGACAAAAAGGCTTTTTTCAATATATATATATTTTTATGTTCCACGATAGAAAGTGAATCATACATATTTGAAACTACATGTGAATTTTGTGACTGTTTTCATTTTTGGGTGAACTATCCCTTTTTACATCTTATATTATGTTGATGGGGAGGACATCAAAAATAAAGTAAATCTGGTTACCACAATATAAAGTAATGCACAAAATTTAAATGCACATTTTTTCAATTCGTGTTTACAACCAACCCTGCTAGTGCGGTAGTTTTCAACAACAGCACCATTCGTATAGCTGCTTGACGTTGTCTTACACCGTTTAGAAATAAGCAGTGGATTTCTAAACTACTTGAACTTGTAGCAAGCAAATATGAGAATATTACATAAGAATTTGGGACCCATATAGCACAAAAACAAAACGGAAACAACTATCACTCTTAACACTCCCCCGGTCTCCAATAGAGCGCTTTTGGTAACATTTAGGCTACTGGATATATGTAGCATCGACTACATATAATTTAATCTTGTTCGAAAATAAATCCACTAAAATCCGATATATTTTCTTAACTATATTTCTGCTTTAGTGTGATACTTTGACAACGGCTTGAAACACAGGCGTCCCGCTCATAAAACCTCCATAAAATAGGCTATCTGGTCATTTTGTACTAGGCGCGCAGTGAGTGCGCATGCTGCAAACACACACACACACACACACAAAATCCCTCTGGCCATGTGGGTGTCCACTTCTGTAATCCCACTGAGCCACTCCGCATTCAATATGGGGAGTAATTGCCCCTCAACGCGAGGAAATGCGCTGCGCATTGGTTGCGCACACTGCAGCATACAGGCCCCAGTGGCACTTGGTGCTGTAGCTCATGGAAAAGGCGGAACTGATTCATTTTGATCCTGGATTTAGGAGATTAAACAAGCCTGATTGCCACAAATCAAAACCTGGACTGTAATTAGTGAACGCGGACATGGCTCCATGCATCAGATACAAATTAAACAAACAATTATATCTGTCCTGGGTATCCGCGTCTCGGAAGCTCAAGTTAAACATTCAGTCGACTGACACGCACACGTGAAGTCTCTGCATTAATAGGCCTAGGTTTAGGCTATATAGTTATTTCACTAAAGCTGTCAGACGCAATAAAGAACGCGACGCAACATTGTTTATTGCGATTTTTCGGTGGTGAAGGCTTTTCCCGAAACGTGTAAACTTTGTAATCATAAGAGCATTTAGGAATCAAATGTAAATACAAAGCATCAACAACAAACACGTGAAATGTTTACCACTGAAAATAAATTGTTTTAATATGATCTGCCTCTCGTTTAATAAAAAAAATCGTGTAATAATAATAATATATTAGCCTATATATATAATAATTTATTACGCGTTTATGTAGGCTATGTATTATTATTATTATTATTATTATCAGATTTCAATACGGACATTT
>NW_015505507.1:735782-771288 GCF_001515645.1 Sinocyclocheilus grahami
TATATATATAATAATTTATTACGCGTTTATGTAGGCTATGTATTATTATTATTATTATTATTATTATTATTATTATCAGATTTCAATACGGACATTTTGTGGACAGTCTTATACGGTCACAATCTGAGGTCGGTTCTGATTTATGGACGACGCTTACACTCAATCACCAATTCCAGCTCCTCCGACAGCACGCTAAACTGAGGGCAATGTGTCCACTTGGGCTGAAAGCCGGTGTTAGGTTGCAGCGCAGTAGCATTTGCCTTATAGATATAGCAGACTCTGAATACAAATGGTCTTCTCTAAGTGTATGCTGTATCAATTCTCACCGCTCACAGGTAGAGTCTGTCTGTATAAATGCTTTATCTTTTAAATGGCACATTTAACCGCCCCGATGAAAACAATCACTGAAAGTAATGTGTTTAGCTTTAGCTTATTTGACCATTTAACACGCCCCCCTCTACAGACAGAGATTAAATAAACATCCACGTTGTAGCCTAAATACTGTACATATATTGTTCACGTTTCTTGAAAGATAAACTAGGCCAAGGCAGTGTAGAAAATATTAGAAATCCGCTTTCATTGTGGATCGGTTGTATCTTAATATTTAAACCTGCTAAACTCACTTATTCAGTCAGACGCTTTCCAGAGCGCCGCTTTAATGATTGTTGTCAAATCATATGATTAATGACTCCACAACTGCAGCATTAGCTGGAACACTGAGTTATTTTATGTTTTTTTTCAATGACCAAACAGACATAAGACACAGGGAGGACACGTAGTATATAATATAATATAATATAATATAATGTTCTTTCATATTTTGTCAAGGATTCTTATGTGTGTGTAATTGGTAGGTGACATAAGTGAATGGCATAAACAATACATCTCAGTTCCAAGTAATTTCTGATTTTTACGAATTCTTTCAAATAGAATCAAAACATCAAAAAACAATTGTACATTGTTATACAAAATGGTTCATTTTGAGGTGTGTGTATGTGTGTGCAACATCCTGATTAAATTAATCATCCTCAAATCCCTAAACCTCTAAATTAGAGTAATTTGGGAGATAATTAGTCCTGCATTAAGTCATTTGCGGAGACCAATATAATCTGGTTTTATTGCTTTACATCTGTGGTACAGAGTTACAAATAATTCTTGTGCGAATATTATGCAAATTCCCACCAGGCGTCACACACATCCTCAGGGTAACTTTGAGAAATAATTAAAATGAATGAATACATATAAACACACATATAATAAATTTAACCTATAATATTATCGAAAATGCAATTCATGATGATAATTTGCATTTGCCGTGGGCTGCAATGGTTTGTAAATGTATAAAGGTGTTTATGAGCGAGTGTAGAGAATGAAAAGAGGGTGTTTGTGTGTGTGTGTGTGATGCTTCACTTGTGGTCTCCATGGTCTTGTACAGCACAGATGAAGGTTACCAACTCTCTGTGTCAGTGTGCAGGTTACGGTTTCTGTGGTCACAATGGCCTCTGTCTAGGTTTAAATGTCTGTGTGTGTGCCTGAGTGCAGACTTTGGCTCAGGCTTATTCTGATATATTACCATTTGATCCTTCAGTTTCCTGCCATTGATCAAACCCCACCTATTCAGCTGATGGGCCAGAGGAGAAACTCGATCACCTAATAAGAAAGAAGCAGAGGAGAGAGAAAGGAGAAATTGAGAGAAATGGTACAAGCCTTCACCACAGCCTCTTCTTTTTTCCATTCTTTCCTAAAATACATTCCCCTCTGTGCATCTCAGTTTTACTGTATCTGCTTTACATTTATACATACTTAATTCATCAGCAACATAAGCTGCCTGTGCTTTGCATTCAGAAATACTATCAGGTGATTGACAATATTTAGCTTATATTTAGCATCTTTCCAAAACTACAAAGTGTTGTAGTGTTCACACACAGCAAAACCGTCATGTATATGTGTCGCTTAACTACAGTCATTACAGTATCATATTTACTTGATGGTTATTAGCTGACAGATCTGTCATTAAGGCAAATATCAGGAGAGTGGCAGTTCTGTGGACTCATTTTACAATGACATACATCATCCTTGTCTTCTCTTTTACACTTTTAAACACACATACACACTGAGACACTGAGTGACAGTAGATCAGCTCGCCTGGCCTTATGGAGGTCATAACCCACACCATCTGGATCTGATCGCGCCATGCACAGAAAGGTGCTGTTTTTGCAAGGTATAGCCTCTTTAGCAGTGGGAACCTGCTACTTAGTGAGTCTCATATTGGACTGTTGAAGCTGGGCATCTGAATGCATATTCATACTTCTGTGCTGCTGAAAGACAAGTGTAATGTTTGGAATTAGTGTATGGAAAATTCAGATGTTGGCACATTTTTTGTGATAATTTAGCCGTCCAGTGTAAATGTAGAAAACATTATATTCTCCCATGTGAAGAGGGAACGAAAACAATGACATAATTTTTGGTCTTTTCCTGTAAAAGAAA
Source organism: Sinocyclocheilus grahami (assembly GCF_001515645.1). Classification (NCBI taxonomy): domain Eukaryota; kingdom Metazoa; phylum Chordata; class Actinopteri; order Cypriniformes; family Cyprinidae; genus Sinocyclocheilus; species Sinocyclocheilus grahami. The sequence continues at coordinate 738,270 of NW_015505507.1, forward strand.
ACGTTGACCTGCGTCTGTCAGGAAGCTGTTCAAGTCTATGCTTGGCCTCAAGAGCTCAAGTCATTCACTCCAGCGGTGTAGCTGTCAATTACTGTCCTTATCGGCTTACAACTGGAGAAGGTGAGCGAGTGACAAACCTCTCTTTGAGGTTTTAGGTTACACAATATGGTGGTAACAAACTGTCACTGGGCTCGTCGAAGAACCTGGGGAATTCCCAACGTGGGTCAATGCACATAGTGTCTGATTCCAGAAGGTTTGGACAAGATTATCTCTTTGCAATGAACTTAAACTTCAAGATCAGTGTATTCAGTATTCAAAAGGGGTTTTTAGTCCATATAATGCTGTGAATGCTCTGCATTCAAGAGAATGAATTTGTGGACTGGCTAAAAAGGAAAATTACTGTAAATTTACTTGCCATTTGAGGTGTAACATAAGGATTACATAATAAATTGTTAGGAATACATACTGTATGTATGTATGTATGTAACTGTAACTGCCAAACAACAGTAATTTTCTGCAAATCTGTGCCAGTTATGGAAGGATTTGTTTGATCAGATCCACTACAGCTTTGCCGCCTATGCTCTATTGGATGAATCGTAATTGTGAATCACTTAACCAAGTGGAAAAGTGTGCTGTTGCTGCAAGATCTCGATTACTGAAAAGCACATTGCATTTGATGTAAGCTAACTCAATTGGAAAAGTGTTTTTTGGTTTTCAAGCAAAGGTAGGGCTGTGCGATGTGGCCAAAAAAATGATCATGATACAATTTTTCATATCAGTCGATATTGATAATTATCACAATAAATTTCAAATATTTTTTTCTTTAAAGGTTAAAGGCAGATTTTCTTTTCCAGTTATTTTACCTTAACAAAATAAATATCTTAATAGAAAAATGTATTTCTTCGTTTCTGCATGTTCTAATTAGTGATATTGTTTCAATTTATGAAACAGGTTTGTGTTGCCTGAATTTGAGGATACAGATCTTCAGCACAGTTTGCAGTTTTAGTAATTTTTTGTCTCTTAGAAATGCACATTTGACAGTCGTTTGAGCTGACAGTTGAAGTAGCTTGAGTTAGGATGCAGATGCAAATTTATCTTCATTATCAAAAAAAGTATCATCTGTAAAAATTGTAACAACCTTATTTTCATATCATGAAATTTCATTATTCTTACTGTTTGAGTTTTTTTGTTTAATTAACCATTGGTCTTCCATAGTAGCATACATTTAGATCATGATAACCACAGTTAAAACCTCCATACCATAGTAAAACTGTATCTGTATGGTTTTTAGGTATTGTATGAAAAACAATAGTGTAAATACATTTCATATAAATGCACAAACACTATAGCTTAATCTAAAAAATACTGTAATTATATTCCATTACTCCTTTAATACATGAATGTCCCACATTTTTTACACAATACCATAATGCAGTAAGTATTACTACAGTAAACCCATGGTAAATTATGGCAATTTGTAGATTGAAAAGCCTTCTGAGTGTATCATTGCGCACAGTGTATCTCCTGTTTGTTAGCACTGTTTCATCTCGCTTAAACTAGTTCAAATCACACGCTATTTTAGTTATTCGCTTAATTCAAGCGAATTACAATGGATCTCACAGTGTCGCGTGACCGAGACTCATCAGCGAGTGAATGCATCTGCACTAGTAAACTCGCGCTGCGCTGCCGTTTGAACTTAGAGATGAGTGGATAAACAGTCCATGTGGCGTGGTTCAAATGTTTCGTTCCACTTTTGGAGCATAAACGTTATATTGAACATTTATCGAACTCTTGATATCGTTTTATTGAGGAAATTATCGATTTATCGCCCAGCTCTAAGCAAAGGTAATTTTGAAAGTCCACTGAAAACATCATCTTACATTTTTCTTTTTCTTTTTGTCATAGACAAATTATGTTACAAGTTACAAATTATTTGACAATATGCTTGAGCAAAATAATTTTTATTCCCCATGCGTGACAAATATTGTGTGTAAGCCTGTGGGAAGGCATTGCCACCTGAAGGTTATTCCTGGTGGCAACAGCACTACATTTAAATCAACACCTGCCATGCTGTTTCTTATTTGATTCTCTGATAAATTAGATAGCGTATCCAGTTAAGTCATCGCATGCCACTGGTATTCAGAGTGTGAGACTATTGCCATTGAAGTGAGGATTGCGCTAAAGGCTATGTGTTGATCTGTCTCTTTTTCCTTGTTGACTGGATTTAAAAAAAAATTCTAGACTATTATTAAGTACCACTGCAGTAAATCGGTGGCACCTTAAATGCTGAAGCCGAAATATGAAGTTGGGTCTCAGTAGCCCATGTCCTTCTGAGGAGTCTTGTGGTGCCCTTGTCACAACGGCACTGACAAATAGTCAGGCTCAAATAACAGCACACTGCCACTGTCAGTTCCACAGAGACATGTAAACAATATTTTGATGAAACTAAATTAAGCGTGTAAACGTTTCTCTCCAGAACCACAGCAGACCAGCACACTATTCTACCTGTCACTGCAGTTGCCTAAATTTCACATTTCTTTTGCTTTGTCTATAACTTTTGAATTATATAGCCAGAGAGTATGTGAGGCAGTGAACAGAATCAGGCTTACGCCACAAAATGTATGTAGATGGGAAAACTGTGCCAATTTGAATCTAAAATATGAACATAAAGTGTTTATGATTTTATTCCCCTATATTTTTCTGCAACAGATTTATTAGATTATGTAGATTCAATTTTAATTTTAGATAGCATTTTTTACTGTAACATGCTGATGTTCAGGATTTTTGAAGCATAGCACATTATTGAAAATATCTTTTGTATAATTACATCCTATTTAAATATTAAAGACTTCGAGAGAAAGTCAGAAACTGGTGTTCAATAATGTAATGTTCAGCAAAACACCCTCTTTATTGCACAGCTGCAATTTCAGTTGATATTGATATCATATACAATTTTAAATATATTCAATGCAATGTATCCAAGTGATGTCAGTTTATTAAGCTATAAGGAAGATATTTAGGTTCTACAAAGAACAGTTTTATTACCAAAAATGAAGCAATCTCAATTTCAGATTTAGCTTAAAAAAGAAAACATCGCAGCAAATGATCTGTTTGCAAAAGTCTGTTAAAAACCTGTTCCTAATTGGTTAAAACAATTTCACTGTTGACCAAAGATCACTCCAAAGCATCAATGGTTGCCATTGTTGGTGAAGAAAAGCTGAAAGAAATGGGAAGCAATAAAACCACCCAAGGGCTCAGATTTCTTCCTCTTTATTCATATCTCCCTCTAAAGCAATTATCCATTTAGTTTGCTAATTTAGCTTTTCCTTTTCGTCTAGCATGAAGCAGGGAAAAATTAAGACCTCAAACGGAGAAAAAAAGACATCTTATCAGAATACATCAGCCTGCCATCATAACTGTAAGTGATGGTTATTACTCTAAGGGTCATTTCACTGTTTATGCTATTTCACAATATTGTTAAGCGGCTCGTATTTTACTTGTGACAAAACATCAGTCTGTATCTTTTCAGCAGAATCTTAAAGTAAATAAACGGGGCCCTACCATAGCACTCCCCTACTGAGAGCAGCTACGATTGCCCCATCACTCTTTATTATTTCTCTAGTTCACTTCTTGCTTTTATGCACTTTATTAAAAGCTGTAAAGTTAAGTGTCTTTTATATAAAATATATACAAACTTTACTTTATTAGACCACAAGCTATAGTTTTACTGTTTGACAAGAAAATAAGTTGAAGTGGAAAAGGTCACATTGCTCAGCTCAATCCAGAAGGCATTCAAAATGTCACTGTATCTGGCTAAAGATATCCTTAACAGCATCGATGCATCAACAGAAGCCGGACAGATGGGCTAATGTAGGTGTAATGCAACAAGCGGGAGCATGTTTTTATTACCACGTAGCCCAGTGTTTGCGCAGTTTCTTGATTTTCTAAAGCCCACGATGACAGGCCCACTCTTTGAGCCAAGCCCCAGCAGATGTCCAAACATGGGTTAATGTAACCAGCAGGACCCGTGCACCCACCAGCACACAGAAAAAAACATGGTGGCCAAAGCAGAATTACTCAAATGGAATAGCCAATGATTTCACACATCTAGGAAACAGAGAGTTTAACGTAATGGTGTTGTTTAACAGTTCTAAACAAAGCAGACCATCCTTAGCCCAGCGCAATCCCGAGAGGACGCATTTATGTGACTTTCTCTGCAGGAAGCATTGTGATCAGTCGCTTGACTTCTGACCCATAAGTGAGGGAAGTGAAGGAGGGAAGTATGTGCGTGTGGGTTTCAGAGCCGTTCAACCAAAGTAAATGTATATCTTCTATACATATCAATATTACTATCACAATTAAAAACTATTTAATTTTAATATATTTAAAAATGTAATTTATTCCTGTGATGGCAAAGCTGAAGATGCTATAAAGGAAGAAAGTGAGAGAATGTCTGAGACAGAAAGGAAAAGGGAGCTCTGTGTGGATGGATGGGCCTGCAGGCCGTAGGGACCGGTGTAACAGCCTCTCATTCTCAGGTGTCCAGTCGATAACTGATGCATTATTCTAGAGCTCTGTGCCGGTTTTGGGTTTAAATACACATTTTCTTAATACAACATGACCCCATTTCCCTCTCTCATTAATCATGAAAAGCAGTTAGACTGGCCCCCTTGGTCTCTGACAAAGGGGGCAAACCTACTGTTGAACCCTTCTCACACTGCTCACATTGACTCTTATGGGCCTGTTGACTGATTACAACTGCTGGTTGTTCACAGTGTTACTAAAAGTTAAAGGGATACTCCTCCTGAAAATGAAAATCCTCTCATCATTGACTCACCCTTATGCCATCCCAAAGGTATATAACTTTCTTTCTTTCACAAACTGAGGTTTTTAGAGAAATAATCCATCTCTGTGAGTCCATATAATGAATTGGTCCCTCAAAGCTGATGCTTTAAAAAACATGCAAAATGAACACCACTGTAATCCATGCACTGAAAAAAACAATGACCTTGAAACAGTTTTCAATAAATTGTTTGCGAATATCACAAATAATCATGAGGAAATGGCATTTAACACATTGAAATAAATCTTTGTAATCTTTACTAAATCCATTTTTTACAGTGTTTGACCCCAGTTGATTAATTTGTCTTCAGAAGCAAAATTATATTTGTGTGAGAAAAAAAATACTACTATTTTTAACTTTTTAAAATATAAACCATTGTTTCCAGCCATGAGGGTGTGTAAATGATGAAAGTATTTTAGATGGAGTATTCCTTTAAACTATGTTAAACTATACATTAATTTATGTGTTTAGTTGTGGCCTCAATATAAAACCTACTAAACCTAAAAGGCCTACTTTTAAACTTATTTATTTTTGTATTTCCTGTTAAGCCTAAACCTGGACATCCTTGAACTTGAAGGGCTTCTGCACAGCACTGCAACTAATATGCGGTTTCCAGAGCATTTGGGTTCAGTATCTCTTAAAGGTACAAAGCCTTAAAAGCCATCTGCCTCTACACTAATTCCTGTGGTTTGTAAATGTTTCATGAAGTTTTGTCTACTGACATCTGTGACACATGCACGTAGCTATAAGACACACGTGAGGGGGTGATTTTCTCATTATATTTCAGGTCTTCAGGACTTTGTCATCAGCTCATGGATTCTAGTTGTTTGCTGTTTGCAATTGGTGTATTTCCAGTCACCCACAAAAGCTTGTCCGTTCTCTTACCCAGCAGCCCTCAGTCCTTCGGTAGTCACATGTGTCAGATATTCCGCTGTGACTAAACATTTCTGCTCCCCTTGGTATACACAATTTGAATTCCTCAATTCATCTTATAAACTTGTTTGTGTAAGTAAACACTGTGCCTTACGGATACAGGTCACGATCATTATCCATAATTTCAACAAAATGGTACCAGGCAGGTCTTCAGAACAGGCCATGTGTTATGTCTGATGGCCAGACAAAGAGGTAATAATGGCGGTATTTTAAGCATGCCGCTATGTCAATAGTTGTAATGTTACCCACACATGCATACACATGCGCTTTAAATGTTCAAATTTAGTTAGACTAAAGCTGTCAAAAATTTAAAATGTTATGTAAACACTTTATTCAGTCTGAAAAGTGTGTGTGTGTGTGTACATGTGTGTGTGTGTGTGTGTGTGTGTATATATATATATATATGTACACACACACACACACACACACACACACAAACATTTACATTAACTATAAATACATTTACATTTACTCTATACGTACAGTTTCAGTTTTTGCAATTGTAATGTACATTTTGTTCAAAGATTATTGTCTGTTAACAACGTATCTTTCTATGTTTGTACCTTTCATTTTAGTTGGACCATAGTTAGTAAAAATTAAAAATGTAATGTAAACACTTTAGTCTGTCTGAAAAGTACCAAATATATTAAACCAATTAAATATTTGTGTACATAATATAAATATTCAAATATTCAATAATCTTGTTCAAAGATTATTATATTATCTGTTAACAATCTATCTTTGTACGTGGTGTTTATATAATGTTTAATAATATCTAATGTTGGTATATTGGCACAATTTCCATTTTTTAAACACATATCCACTATTTTTATGTATTTTATTTGTATTTTTTTTTTACAGTTGTACTAGACTGAAACCGTACCTCAGACCTCAGTGTTGTGTTTTCTCTGTAAGACTGTCTGAAAGACAATCCTATCTATATTTGTTTACACATTGTGTCACATGTACTTGGACTGAGAGGAGCCTGGCGATGAAAAAACCTGCTGTAGCTTGAACATAACTGTGTATATTATTGTACTTAGATGTGAACGATAGTTGTTGATGCTGCTTGTTTGGCGATCTTTTAATCTATTGCCTGATTATTAGAATAGTCAACAGCTAGCGTAATATCCCAATTCATCATTCTATCTCACAAAGTTATGCTTTCACCCCACATCTTAACGGAAGTCTCTGTTTTCCTTCTCTCCTGGAACTGGGACTATCCCTCTCGACCCCCATCCCTCTCCCATATACAGACTGTACCACTGCTTCATTTCTCTTTTTCCTCTCGCTCTTTCTCTCTCTCGCTCTCCCTCTCTGCCTCCTCCCTTGGTGCTCACTTGGGCGGGCAGCTGAATTCCTGTGGGCTATCCGGTTACCGGTTGCCGTGGAAACCGGTGGGAAGGCAGCTCCATTAATCATTTAGAGCGCGCCCGAAGTGGAGGTCAGCCTGATTGCAGCGGATAGGGTATCATCCCTGTGTCCCACCAGGGACCTCCTTGATTTGAATTAAAAAAGATTAAGCTCACCCCCCCTCGTGCATCCCTACCACCGTGGCCCACCATCATCATCGGCCCAGCCGTATCATGTGACCATGCTCCACGGAGCCACGCGGATTAAGAGATCGGAGCTATGCATTTGTTTTTTAAACACATATCCACTATTTTTATGTATTTTATTTGTATTTTTTTTTTACAGTTGTACTAGACTGAAACCGTACCTCAGACCTCAGTGTTGTGTTTTCTCTGTAAGACTGTCTGAAAGACAATCCTATCTATATTTGTTTACACATTGTGTCACATGTACTTGGACTGAGAGGAGCCTGGCGATGAAAAAAACCTGCTGTAGCTTGAACATAACTGTGTATATTATTGTACTTAGATGTGAACGATAGTTGTTGATGCTGCTTGTTTGGCGATCTTTTAATCTATTGCCTGATTATTAGAATAGTCAACTGCTAGCGTAATATCCCAATTCATCATTCTATCTCACAAAGTTATGCTTTCACCCCACATCTTAACGGAAGTCTCTGTTTTCCTTCTCTCCTGGAACTGGGACTATCCCTCTCGACCCCCATCCCTCTCCCATATACAGACTGTACCACTGCTTCATTTCTCTTTTTCCTCTCGCTCTTTCTCTCTCTCGCTCTCCCTCTCTGCCTCCTCCCTTGGTGCTCACTTGGGCGGGCAGCTGAATTCCTGTGGGCTATCCGGTTACCGGTTGCCGTGGAAACCGGTGGGAAGGCAGCTCCATTAATCATTTAGAGCGCGCCCGAAGTGGAGGTCAGCCTGATTGCAGCGGATAGGGTATCATCCCTGTGTCCCACCAGGGACCTCCTTGATTTGAATTAAAAAAGATTAAGCTCACCCCCCCTCGTGCATCCCTACCACCGTGGCCCACCATCATCATCGGCCCAGCCGTATCATGTGACCATGCTCCACGGAGCCACGCGGATTAAGAGATCGGAGCTATGCATTTGTTTTTTAGAGACTCACTGAAACATTAGATGTGCACAGGTGTCTACAACAAGGAGCCCAGGAGCTTGTGTAAGAAATGGACAAAGACCGTGCGCACCCCTCCTGGGCTTATACCGCTATATTTTCTTTCTTCTTATCCTCCTTTTCTTATATTCTCTCAGTTACTTGTTGCTGCTCTTTGTCAAACTGGAAGCAATAACTCAGTTTTACTCTCCCACTGACATTTCCCTCTCTTTCAAGCCTATGAAATTGTGCATTTGTTGCAAAACCTTTTTATAACTTAATAGGAATATGATTTTTACGAGTGTGTAGGACAGCTGCTGCTGGCCAGGGAGAACCGAGGCTAGACGTGTGCGTGGGCGAAGTCGCTGTGACATCTCTAGGGTCGCAGTCCACAAAAGCCTGAAGCCTGTCTGGCTGGGAAGGGATCACCTAGATGAAATGTGAAGAGCAGTGAAATGACCAAAAGCGTTAGTCCCTGTGAAGTGGCCCTTGGGCCTCTGCTCGCCGGCCCCCTGTTCCATAATGACGGCAGCATGAGTTTAGATTTATGAAGCCTATGTGGGAACGACATGGAGAGCCATCAATCATCCAGGCTATGAAATAGTGGCACAGCCAACTCCGCCGCAGTGGCTCCCAAAGGTGCCCGCCAAATTTACGGGCGCCTGTAGCACTTCAAAAACTTGCCATAACTTAAATCCAGACGATTTTATCGTTCCGTAGAAGCAGAAAGGTAGATACGAGGAAGGTGAGGGAGAAGATAGATGGGCTGGGGAAAAATTACAACCTCCTTCATGTTAGTCAATTAAAATTCCAATGAAAGCCACTTTCAGGAGTTTGGGAATCTGCATTCTGCGTACTGTAATAGAGCTTAAACTAATACTGGTAGGTAATGATTTCAAGCTGTGTTGCTTTGATAAGTTGAGCGTTTTATCCTTGTATCCCAGTTGTATAGACCAGCCCAGGAGAGCATTGTCAGTAAAATAAGAGCTCCAATGAGATTATTATCGGCTCTCCCCGTTAAAATTAATGATCTCGACACCTTGCTCGTCCAAGTTACAAGGCATTTGGCTGGTATGCCGCCTTGTTAATGTCCACTCTAATAAGTGTTTCGGTAGCACTTGCCTCACAGGGCTTGAACAGATGCTGGCCAGCAGGTCAAGCTGCCGTGAAGAGACAGAGTTCAGACCAGCGATGTGAACAATGTCTGTGACTTAGGAACTCTGTGTGCGGAGATTTCACTTTTCAGATTTATGTGGATTTAGTAAGTGTACATTAGTAGCGTTTGTAAAATTACTGTAACGGTAGTAGTGACCGATCTTTTCTTCGGTATTGTGGCGTACATCAAAGTGAAATGGATTATCGGATAAGAAAGCATGTAATGCAAGGACTTGGTTCCATTGGTTGATTGAATTGAGGCTAATCTGAATACAAGCTTGTAGTTAATTGTAAGAAAGAGGCGGGGCCCAGGGTTAAATGATTGGCGGAATCCAGCATTTGTCTCCACAGTTTCACTGGAAGATTGAGTTGATTAAAAATTACAATCTAAAAACAGGAAATGCAAGCATGGATGACTTGTTCACAACAAGATCAATAACATGCATTTAGAAAAGATCATGCTGATTTAATTTAATGTTTATAGCCGTTTTTCCTTCATCTGCTTTCACTAAAGCACTCTTCTTGTTTCATACAAGCTGCAAATCTGTTTCCTTTTCCTCAAACATCTTCAGTATGGCAAAGCACTACCTTTCTGACGCCATAGCAGTGTTTTCACACCAATTCTCACCATGTGAACACTAGTATGCAAATTTGATCACATCTAATTCTGAACCTCAGGATGTATAAAAATAACCTCACTTTAGTTTACTGGTTTTGCATCCTAATGATGTTCAAATTACGGGTAGAGTAGAAATACTGTAATTAATAAATAATAAAGCCGGGAGAGAGAGGCCAATGTGAATGTTTGCCTCTGCTGAGATCTGTGTTACTGTAGTTGACCACGTTCTTTTGTTCTATTACAGAAATCCATATGAGCAGGAAAATCTTCTCCAGCCAGTGGAGGTGGCTGCTGAGAACATTAGCATGGAGTCTTGCCTGAAGAGGCTACTTTTGCTGTCTTGCCAGATCTACGGTAGAGTAACATTATCTGTGATGTAAATTAGATTGAAAATTGGTTTGAATCTTTGGTCCCACTTTATATTAAATGGCCTTAGCTACTATGTACTTATATTTAAATTAATCATTTGATACAATGCATTTATTGTGTGCATACATGTTTTTACATTGTACTTTAGTAATTAAAAATACTTGCATGTAATTAATTTCTGTAATTACATTTATAATCACACTGTTGCCCCATCCCTTACACCTTAACCCACCCTTAAACCTACCCATACCACCAAACCTGTCCCTAAACTTACCCGTATCCCACCTCAATAGCAGCAAAAGTGTTTGGCAATACAATTTGAACACAATAAGTACACTGTACTTATTTGTTTATTTATTGATTGATTAAGTACATATTAATTAAGGCCACCTAATTTAAAGAGGGACCGAATCTTTTTATGTCACCCATTTTCACCTATTTGGCTAAATATTTTAATAGAATTGTGTTTTTTAACAGTTTTCATTCAACATGATTCATAGTACAGCACATTTAGGATTTTTTTTATATATATATATTTAATTCTGCGGTTATTCACATCCAAAGTTGTTTTTCCAGTAGTAAAAATACTTTTCCTCAATTGATTCTTTATTCTCCAAGAACAATATTTTAAGCTCAACTATATAATGAGTCATTGTTTTGTATATATGTATTTATTACCAGCATCCTAGCACTTTAGTTTATGTAGATTCATTGTATTAAAAGGTTTTGTCCAACAAGACCAATTTACACTGTTGAACGTGCATCAAACCCAACACAGATTCAAACAACGGCAGTAATTCACTCCAGTATTTTGTTTCTTCATAAAAGCCTATTGAAGTCAATTCTGTTGATAAATAAGGTTACAGTTGCAGTTCTGGGGTTATAATTTTGAGAAATGGGTTATTGTTTTAGATTATGTGCCTTAGCAACTGAGAAAAATGAAGTAATATTTACAAATGCGTGCTACACGTGAAGTCATCACACCTGTCTGAGCCAGGCATGTTTGATACCTTGTTAAACCGTTCTTTGTTGTGGATGAGGCCGGTGTCAAAGCGTTAGCTGACACACGAGGCACACTGGATGAGCAGCAGATGGCCTGTTATCTCTGTGAACTAGAACTCTGCTGCTGTGATCACTTTACAAATACCTCAGTCCACCCACTGAGTTGGTCACTCAAACTGAACATGAGCTGATAAGATAACCTTTACCACCAGACAAGCTGTAGGTTGACCCTGGTGCTGAATAAACTAGAGCAACAATGGTAAAAAAAGAAATGGAGGGAAACCAAAATGAGAAAGAGAATAATACAGTTTAAGAAAAAAAAATTTAAATGGTCTATTATTTTGACATCGAGATGGGATGAATACAGTGAGCCACAATTCATATTCAGTTGGCTTTTGTCACTTCCCAGACTAATTTGCATTGCCAAAAGTCATGAAGGCATCAGGAAATATGAAACATGAAATAAAACTGACATGAATATGCACTGGTCTTCATCTCCAATTTATTTGTTGCATGCTATTAAAGACTAAGTACTGAAGGGGAGGCTTGATTTTTGGAACAGGTTGATGAAAGACAGAGACCGGCCGAGAAGAAGGGAGAAGAGTGCTTTTTCCTCGCCGTTGTGGGGACATTCCCGCAGTTCAGCTTTAATTAAGCACACCGGGTAAGCGACTAAGGAACAATGAGACATCTGTGTGGGTGCATGCATGTGTGCGATTCTGTGGTTCAAAACCGCAGCCAGGAGCAGGTCTGCTTCAGTGATCGCATGCTGCTGTTACATAGATTCTGAAGACATGTAGGTGTTGTCGCACTTGTTTAACCGAGGAGTCGAGACGTGATTCACAATTCATAGTTTTAGGCGGTCTGAGAAAGAATGTGGAAGATGATAATGGCTAGAAGTTCCTGTGCATGTGAAGTCTGTCCGGCATATGGATGGATGGATAGATGGGTAAAATCCAACTTGTTTTATGTCTTTGGAGTGGTCAGAACTGTTTTTGAACTAGTGAACTCCTAGAGACAAGACTGAACGCTGATGACAGGCTCTAAAGCTATGACTACTATTTATGACTGCTGTAGCATTTCAGCACTCCGGTGAAGTGCATGTGAGCAGGTAGAGCGCAAAAAATGTATCATCCTTTCACTGATAAAACAACGGAGAGCAGAAACAGGGCAGCTATAAAAATCACAGATTGATTCCAGACCTGGATTTTATAGTCTGAGGGTTATAGAATATCTGGTCAGCATGATTCTGCAGTGCCCCGTCTATTATCCAGATGACCAACTCACATAAACCAACTATTCACGTAATACTTCATTCTTTCTTTCATGACGGATTCTTTCTGTTTTTTCTCTCTAGGGTTTATCCTCTTTTTCCTTTGCTGTCCCTCTAGTGGGATCAATGTTCTGTATTGACCTAAGATTTTAAAATCCTGCCTTTTGTTGCATGGACTTTGCTTTTATTACAGGATGGGTCTCATTTTACCTATCAATCACTGAGATGTCACAACAGCTCTGAGCTCTTTAGCTTACTCTGAGAGGGCAGGAGGAGCAACTCCTTTAGGCAGGGATCAAGACCAGACACAGAACATCTTTTTTGCTCTCTCTTGCTTTTACCTCTGGTCTCAATTCATGTAAAACGTACAATGCAATAGCACTTCTGTATACTCTGTACTCCTTGTCTGTTCCTATATACTTAGATGCTTACTAAGTATTGTTTTATTGTAAATTTGCAGTTTTACGTATGAAAGTAGTAGTTGCAATAGTAAGTGTATTCGACATCATGCCAATGCATGTATTTGGACTGAAATCCTATGAATTAAGTTGAACAGCTTTTATAAATTGAACTTGACGCGTCAATAAAACCCCCCTGTTCTGCCGGCAGGTCGAACGCAGGACAAACCCTTCTTGCCAATCAAGAGGGACTGATCCGACTTAGTGTTTTGCAAAAAACGCAAACGGTGAAATTTATACTTCGACAATGTCAGCTTTCCTCCGCTTGCCTGTCATTCATCGGAAAAGGCAGCAAAGCTTTGGTTGCAGCCATTGAAAAAACATACAGATTCTCAAAAAGAAGATCCTGTGTCATTTCCCGTTCCTTCACTCTCTTCTTGACCTTTCCTGCGATCGGTTCTGTGTTACTCGCCTTCCCACTCTTCGTCATCTGGTGCATCCTGTACCCGGTGCCCGCTTGTTTGGTGTGGTGGTCGCCTCTGATAACTTGACTGAGCGAGTCGCTTGAGCTTCAGCTGGGCGAGTTGCCAGCCTCCTGTCGGCTGAACCTCTGTTTGACCGAAAGCATGAGAAGTGGGTGTTTTTTATTTCTCTTGGAGGCCTCACTCAAAGGCCGGTTCTCACTCTGTCTAACCTGCACCGAGGCCTTTCGCAGCTCACAGAACAAGCCCTGACAGAACAAGCCCTTCTGTATGCAGAGAGTCTCGCAAAATGTTATCTTTTAAAACATGCAAATCAAGGAAACAAAATAGATCCTGTCTTTAAGAAATGCAGCATTGAAAGCTGTGGCAAATTTAAAAGGTGAAAAACAGGTGAAGGCCTGTCTTCATTAAATTAGTATTGACTTACGTAACCCTCCATTTACGCTTTTCTCAACTAAGTCAATGTTCCAAGCAGTCCTAAATGATTGAATTAGTGACTAGATTAGACTGGACAAAACCTACAAATTTGCTGATCCAAAAGAGTGGTTTTAAGTGCTTATTTCCAGAAAGGACACTTCAAAGAAACTACTGTTTACAGCTCAGTTCTTTAAAAAAAGATTTTGGTAATAATAATAATAATAATAATAATAGTTGTTGTCACTATTAATTTCAAAATGAATTTTATTATATATATATATTTTTTTATTGTTAATTATAAATAAAAATGGGCAATTTAATCTTTTGGACATAATTTATTCATTCACATTTTTTGATAATGTGTCGGTCCTTGATGAAGTGTAAAAATCTGTTGTTTAATTGATGGTACTGACACTGTAAACTGTGCTTTATTTTTTTATTATTATTTCGTTAGTTATTTTAATTCTTTCTTTTTTGATATTCCTCTCTTGAATATCATGATATTCATATCTTGCTGCAATCACACAAGATTGTAAATGGATGAAATATGTATTTTGAAAATGAATTGTAATGTATGAGAGGATTTCTCATACATTACAATTCAAATTTCAAATGAAAGTTTAAAAAAATATATATAAAACACAAATTAGTACCCTGGTATCTATAGTAATTTACAGGCTTACGAAAACCGCACCAGGCCAGGGACTAACACCCTTGATTCTACAAATGCCCATGACTGAAATAAACACTCTAACGCCCCCCCAAAGTACAGAGCATTAATGAGTTTGCCAAAACATCAAACTCCAATGTTGTGCTTGCTTTTCCGCTCCATCAGGGAATATAAAGTTTAAGAGCCTTTCGCTATCAGTGACCCAAGAAGAGGAGGCATTTGTTGAAGAAGTGGCCGTTTAATTGCAGAACTGCAAGACTGCGCAGAGGGTTGCTAATGCGCCTCTGAACAATGACACCTTTGGAAGTACAGTTACAGGAGAACAGGGCCCCTAATTTATGTCAGCACTATTGCAGGGTTGAATTTATTGATGGTAATGCAAGATGGAGAGATCTGCCTAAAAAGCCCCAAGGCCTCCTATTATACAACTTGTCTGTCTTTCACACTAACCTGAACTGTAACTGTAGAATCTTAGCTGACATGAAGGACATATGGCATCCAAAGAAACCATTAGAAGGACAGCACCCCTCTCGCTCAGAGGAGCGTTAATGAACCCAATGCTCCCTCCTCCCCCCTTATATCGTTGAAGTGTTACTAAAGTTAGACCGCTTGCGATCTGTGCATTTTTAAAAAGGGAACTGTGGAAGTCATTTGATGGAAAGCGAATGCTAATTTTCTGGTCGCTTTAGGATTATTATTCAAAGACAGGGAGAGGAAATATCAGGATGGAACTGGAGAGCAGGACGAAAGCAGAAAGCACCTGGCCTGTAACAGAGAGGTCAGCTGGGAAACGCCACAGCCCCACGTACATGGCTGGGTGTACATATATTGTTTTAATGTGCAAACAATGTGCACTCTGTCTGCTTTTCGAAAAGTGATTTTTGTCAAGGGAAGGCATGTGTTCTATAGGCATGTTGACTCTGAACCCCTCTGACCCTTTAAAAGACACAAGAATGTACTAATTCTCAATAATTTCGCCTTTGTGTTTTACTGCGGTGGTGGGAGAGGAACATCCAGGTTTACTGGCCATTAGAGGCCCTAAAATTTACCCGGTTCCAGTCACTTCCCTCTTTGAATATTAAAGTTCCTCTCAGAGCCTTATCAGTTCATCATTCGTATCTCATTAGAGGTCAACCTCATTGCGACTGTGAGGTTATCTCAACAAATACAGACATGCCGATACCAGTATTGGTTGTACCTTGTAATCTGCTGACTCAACAGTTCTGTGAGGTGTTACTTACTATAGGCACTGAAATCAAAACCATTGACACTAGGGGACAATATTGATGATGAACTTAAAGCCATATATTGTTAAAGGGACAGTTTGGCCAAAAATAAAAATTGTCATAATTTACGCACCCTCATAAATGTGACCCTGGACCACAAAACCAGTCATAAGGGTCAATTTCTCGAAATAAATAATAAGCTGAATAAATAAGCTTTCCATTGATGTATGGTTTGTTAGGATAGGACAATATTTGGCCGAGATACAACTATTTGAATATCTGGAATCTGAGGGTGCAAAAAAATCTAAATATTGAGAAAATCGCCTTTAAAGTTTCCAAATGAATCTCTTAGCAATGCATATTACTAATCAAAAATTCAGTTTTGATATATTTACCATAGGAAATTTACCAAATATATTCATGGAACATGATCTTTACTTAATATCCTAATGATTTTTGGCATAAAAGAAAAATCGATAATTTTGACCCATACCCTGTTTTTTGGCTATTGCTAAAAATATACCCAAGCAACTTAAGACTGGTTTTGTGATCTAGGGTCACAAAATATTTTAAAGAACGTTTCAGCTGTTAAAATGAACGTCAAATGGATTAAAAACAACACTGGACCTCAGTGTATGGACAAATTTTATGTTCTGCAAAAGAAAAATCATACAGGTTTGGAATGACTTGAGGGTGAGTAAAAGATTACAGAATTAATTTTTTGGGGTAACTGTTCCTTTAACCATATCTGAACCTAATTAGAGCTAGAGAACTGTACATCTCCTCCAGTGCAGACCAAACCCTCCCCCATCGGTCCTTCACAGGACGCCAGGAAGCCTCTGAACAGCTGCTCAGGCACTTGTCTGGACTGAGTTACTGCAAGGTGCCTCTCTTTCTGCTTTTATTGATAATATTACTATAGTTGATGTAAATACAGCTTTGACGTTGTGTCTCTATATCAGTGTGGGCCGCGGCTGGCCGGCAGAACATTATTGTGACCCCCGTTTCTGTCTCCCTCAGGTAAGGCTCAGACAGGGGTCTGCAGGAAGCCATAAGCATGCTGGGCAACAATAAATATCCAAATGCTCTCCTTTCATTTTTTTTTAATATGCTTGTATTTGAAACTCAGCCATAGCTTCATACAGGAACATAAATAACGTATCCATAGGCTTTATCTTAAAGGAGTAATTCACCCAAAAATTAAACATTATTTACTCATTTGAGAATCATATAAGAATGTTTCACACATTGAAAATGTTCATGTTTGGGTAAACAATTCCTTTAAGTCTTTGAATGGTAACTTTAGATAAATTGTAAAGGGGTAATTAAATGGGATATACAGTGGGTACGGAAAGTATTCAGACCCCCTTAAATTTTTCACTCTTTGTTATATTGCAGCCATTTGCTAAAATCATTTAAGTTAATTTTTTTTCCTCATTAATGTACACACAGCACCCCATATTGACATAAAACTTGATTGTCCTTTTTCTCAACAGAAATGTTTTTGTTTTTTCTCAAATGCTCCTCTTTTGTGAAGCATGCCCAAATTTTTAAATTAAAGCATATATTTTATGTGTAAAGCCAGCTGTTCACTCTCCTCTGGGTCTTTTGTAAAACATACAGACACTTCTTTCTACTGTGCACCATCTCACAGCCATCAGACCTTTTATATGCCCTGACTTGTGGGTGTAAAGTCCTCTTTAATGCGTGACTGCTGAGGACTGCTCTACTGTCCAAATGTCTGCCCCAGCTGCCACACACACACTGTTAAACACACACATGCATATGATGGATGATGAGTTGTTGCTGTCCTGCACGGTATTTTAGTATTTTTTTCTTTCATTTGTTTCATCATTAGATTCAGACTTGGTGTGTATGAATATAAATTGTTATTTTCCTGCAGAACAATGTACAATAACTGTTTGAATTGGTTGGATTAGCCATCTGATCAAAATGAAATATGTCACCATTTTACTACAACATTTGACATTTTTCTGCAGCACATGTTTGTGAAGGAACTGTGCTGTGTGGTCTGAAATGTAAAATTCAATAACATATGCACATGAAAACAAATAGAAATCACCTGTGATATCAGTGATTTTTTTCTAGCTTGTGCTTGCGAAATAAGTAACAAAGAGGGCAGTATAGTTTACACAGTCTGTGTACCAGCTACTAACAGATGTCTTAGTTATTTTTCTTCTTTCATAAGAGTGCAAAAGCACTCTTATGAAATTAACGGGTTCCGTATAAGCCATGGTTACATTTGTCACATTAACAATATAAACAGTCAAACAATAAGGCATTATGCTGTCTATCATGTGTAACAGTTTTGATTTATAATGGAGATTATTGTATTGCAAAGGACTAGGGCTAGCAAAGGCTGAGTATGTTGGCTTATGTTTACAGTATATTCTTTAGAGTTTGCCTTTTCAGATCAAACACAATTAAAAAAACTTTAATTAAAAAAATAAATAAATCCAAGAAATAGATCCAGTTTGATGAAAGTGATAACTATAAGTGACTGAAACATTATAGATTGGCTTTCTCTTTTGGAATGGACACATGTAGCCATCCATCAGCTCTGTGCGTATGAGAGTGTGGGTGGCCTTGACTGATGGTATTATTGTAATTTGTATTCAATTGACAGTAATTCCACTGTCCCCATGAAGACCCCCACCACACCAGCGCATGCACACACACACACACACACACACACACACACACAATCTCATGTTCATCCTGTTGCCAAAGACACATTTGTGAAAACTACACTATGGCTGATATCAAATGCAAAAGCTGCATATATACAGTATATATATATATATATATATATATATATATACACACACACACACACACACACAGTGGGGCAACAAAGTATTTAGTCAGCCACCAATTGTGCAATTTCTCCCACTTAAAATGATGAGAGAGGCCTGTAATTTTCATCATAGGTATACCTCAGCTATGAGAGACAAAATGAGAAAAAAAGTCTAGAAAATCACATTGTAGGATTTTTAAAGAATTAATTGGTAAATTCCTCGGTAAAATAAGTATTATTTATATCTATTATATTATATCTACAAACAAGCAAGCTTTCTGGCTCTCACAGACCTGTAACTTCTTTTTTAAGAGGCTCCTCTGTCCTCCACTGGTTACCTGTATTAATGGCATCTGTTTGAACTTGTTATCAGTATAAAAGACACCTGTCCACAACCTCAAACAGTCACACTCCAAACTCCACCATGGCCAAGACCAAAGAGCTGTCAAAGGACACCAGAAACAAAATTGTAGACTTGCACCAGGCTGGGAAGACTGAATCTGCAATAGGTAAGCAGCTTGGTGTGAAGAAATCAACTGTGGGAGCAATTATTAGAAAATGGAAGACATACAAGACCACTGATAATCTCCCTTGATCTGGGGCTCCACGCAAGATCTCCCCCCGTGGGGTCAAAATGATCACAAGAATTGTGAGCAAAAATCCCAGAACCACACGGGGGGACCTAGTGAATGACCTGCAGAGAGCTGGGACCAAAGTAACAAAGGCTACATCAGTAACACACTGCGCTGCCAGGGACTCAAATCCTGCAGTGCCAGATGTGTCCCCCTGCTTAAGCCAGTACATGTCCAGGCCCGTCTGAAGTTTGCTGGAGAGCATTTGGATGATCCAGAAGAGGATTGGGAGAATGTCATATGGTCAGATGAAACCAAAATATAACTTTTTGGTAAAAACTCAACTTGTCGTGTTTGGAGGAGAAAGAATGCTGAGTTGCATCCAAAGAACACCATACCTACTGTGAAGCATGGGGGTGGAAACATCATGCTTTGGGGCTGTTTTTCTGCAAAGGGACCAGGACGACTGATCTGTGTAAACGAAAGAATGAATGGGGCCATGTATCGTGAGATTTTGAGTGAAAACCTCCTTCCATCAGCAAGGGCATTGAAGATGAAACGTGGCTGGGTCTTTCAGCATGACAATGATCCCAAACACACCGCCCGGGCAACGAAGGAGTGGCTTCGTAAGAAGCATTTCAAGGTCCTGGAGTGGCCTAGCCAGTCTCCCGATCTCAACCCCATAGAAAATCTTTGGAGGGGGTTGAAAATCCGTGTTGCCCAGCGACAGCCTCAAAACATTACTGCTCTAGAGGAGATCTGGATGGAGGAATGGGCCAAAATACCAGCAACTGTGTGTGAAAACCTTGTGAAGACTTACAGCAAACGTTTGACCTCTGTCATTGCCAACAAAGGGTATATAACAAAGTATTGAGATGAAATTTTGTTATTGACCAAATACTTATTTTCCACCATAATTTGCAAATAAATTCTTTAAAAATCCTACAATGTGATTTTCTGGATTTTTTTTCTCATTTTGTCTCTCATAGTTGAGGTATACCTATGATGAAAATTACAGGCCTCTCTCATCTTTTTAAGTGGGAGAACTTGCACAATTGGTGGCTGACTAAATACTTTTTTTCCTCTATATATATATATATATATATATATACTTGCATGTATTTTTAAAATCTTAAGTTAGGTTGTCTTTCATATACCAGTCACACATGCAATGTAATCGGGGATATTCAGTTGTTTAACCAAGACAGTATGGTTATTTTGACACTCTTTAACATTGGAATACATTTTTTAAAATATAGAATGTTTCAGTAGTTTTAGTTTATAAACCAAGATAATAAACTGTATTTTATCAAAATTATTTTCTGTCAGAAAACTAACCAGTGTTATGGAAAATAAAAACTCACTTTAATAAAGTTAAAACTTTTAGATATATTCTTCTCATTAAAGTCAAATATGTTTTATTGTTTGTTATCAATATTAAATTTTGTCTCATATTAAATTACTTCTATTAAATTAATAATGGGATAATACTATTCTGTGCTTCTTTTCCTGTTCCCTGCCAGTAGACAACAGCCAGAAGTGATAAAATATGCTTTTAGGTATATAAAAGTAAATGTAATGGTAGGTTAAAGTAATTGCCATTACACACAAGAAATGCTTGAAATGATCTCACATCCTGATTCATTGTTTAATTTTGTCTACAAGTGCAAAAAAAAGCCCAGCCATCAAACCTTTCTTACTTTCAGTCACCTTGGTGTTGATGTAAACTAATGCTGACCTGAAGAAGTGAGAAATGAGGACAAAACTTTTTAAGGCAAGTAATGCGAACATATGTGACCCTGGACCACAAAACCAGTCATAAGGGTCAATTTCTCGAAATATTATATCCATATCCTACAATATCGAGTGAGATTTCAGCATTGAATTTGCCTGGTTTGACACCCTTTTTTCATCTATAGATTAGCCGTCTTGCCATTTATTTCACGCGTATGCTCAAATATTTATAATTTACCTTCAGATGGTTTTAATATTTATTAAGTAAATTGTATGCATACCTGTAGGTATTTTCTCCCCTGCCGTGCTTATTATTGCCATCTTGCAGCATTACTGCTATTGTCATAATAAATCAACTTAGATATGACCAGCAGTTTGAGCTAATCTTTCATTTGCATTTCTGTATTCTTGAGTTGAGCGTACTGGCTCATCTGGCGTTTAGAATGAAGTGAGAGACAGTTAGGCTACTGCTCCCGTTGAGATTAGTCTCCTGGGAGCACAGAGTCTGTGCACGTCACAATAAATTGTGCACCAATAACCATAACCATTCCTAATAGTTTCAAATGTACGGAGACAGAAATTTCTTGCACTAATTATAATACCAATAAACCGTCATGCCACCAAGCCAGCATTTGAAGAAAAGCACTTGTTGCTTAAAGGGCGCCATCATCGTTCTGTATAAAGGGACTCAACAGGTGTAGTGCCGAAATTTGCACCCTGCCAGATTATGCACCCCCTAGTATTGGTAGGTTTAGGAGTAGGGGTGGGGGAAGGGTTAGGATTAGGGGTGGGGTTGAGTTGGGATTAGGCAATCAGGTAGCGATTTCAACGAGGGAGTGCATAATCTGGCAGGGGTGCAGAATTCGGCACAACATCGGCTACAGTAGCAACTTACCCAGAGCATACAACAAATTTAGTTACCAACTGACTCAAATGTACATTCATTGTGATAGTTTTAATTTGTTTAGCAGAGGGTGAGTGTTGTAACACTTATGTTTCAATGTGTTTTTGGCTGTCTCAAACTTTGAAATAAAATTACCATATTTCCTATCTAGTTTTGAATTCTAGCTATTATTTATTTATTATTTATTTTCAAACCGAAACGTAATGGCATGTACACAGTGTGCTTGTAGCGACAGGCTGTAACATTAATACATTTGTTTGTTTGTTTGTTTGTTTGTTTGTATTCATCCAATTCAAGTTCAAAATAATAATAATTATAATAAATAATTATGACCCATTTACAAAACTTTATAGTATATAGCCTAAGCATTTTAATTAAAAAGGTAAACAATTAGGCTAGGAAACCTCGCAGACGCACAAAACAGCAAAAATGGGTCGCAAATACATACCATTTTAAAAACATAAGACAGATATTGTGTGTGCACGTATAGGGTATTTTAGTCACTGTGTCAGATTTAGGCATATACATTTCCCCATTTTGTTAAGTCTGTGTTTAGAAATACATAGAAAGTGTTTCGTGATTGGCAGAATTATGCACACTTATGTCGACTAGGTCTTTTTATTGCTAAATTCAACTTAGTTATCTATTAATACATTTCAGTTTTTAATTACGACGGCTGCCTTGTTTTGCTTCCATTGAACTGCACATTGACACCACACGTCTGGGTTTAATTCCTTCTATTCCCGCTAAACATGACATGTTTGAAAGAATGTAACTCATCAGGTCTTGTGGCGCAAGCCACGGAGCAGCCGCGCACTGCCGCCACCCTGCGCTTTCGAGAGAGGAAAAAACATCTTGCAATAATCAGTCCAATTAGTGGAGGTCGCGGCTGCGCGCTCTCCGGTTAGCTGTGGGAGGTTGTCAAAACAGGGGGCGGCTATTAGACGAAACGCGATCCCCATTCATCAGCATTGTAATAATCACCGTGCAGACGAGCAGCGCAGGTCCTGCGAAGCTCTGATCAAAATGATCCGTGGAAACAAGCCGTTTACAAACAGTGTCAAGGCGAGACGAGTACCTTGATTTGGCCTGTCACTGACATACCCCCACCACACACACACACAGCGCATCTAAAATGTTTTCCATCTCTTCACTTCACTGCATTGTTATAGTTTCATCAGAGTGTCACAAATGGAAAATATAGGTAAAATACCTTGATTTGTGACGATCAAAGAATAAGCTCACTATTTAGCCCTAAACTGGTAACGTACCTAGGCTAACTATGTTTTATTGACCATCATATTATGTTAATCTGCATCAGTAGGAAATCAGATATTAGTATTGTTTAAGTAAGGGATCAAAGTAACATGTGAAATGTTTACTCACAAGTGCAATTTAGGCGCCATATATTAGCCTAATACCCATTTCCAAGGGCAGTGGCCGTCTCCGAGGCTGGCATTAGCTCTGCTTTTATTTATTATTATTTTGCTTAACCTAATATTTATTTACTTACTTATCACAATATCAACAAAAGTAATTAAACTGAGTTAAATTCAGCATGTACAGTATCATTTTACCTGTAATCTGAGTGTATATTCTAGGATTGTTCTTTCGTTCGTGTTAATTATGTAGCTAATTATATATTTTATGTTTTGTGTAGTAATAATTATAGCAATTATAATTGTCGCTGATGTAAAAAGTGAAATATTGAATTCAATAGATGTTAGATTTCTCGAGTCATTAGATCACACGCATGTCTATTCAAAAATACGTCAGAAACATTGAATACTTCTTTCATTATGTTATCATTTATTTGTCAGAACTTGCATAGAAATATATTTACACATGTAAAACGACCCAGTGTACTTAA
The DNA here is from genome assembly GCF_001515645.1 of Sinocyclocheilus grahami. Classification (NCBI taxonomy): domain Eukaryota; kingdom Metazoa; phylum Chordata; class Actinopteri; order Cypriniformes; family Cyprinidae; genus Sinocyclocheilus; species Sinocyclocheilus grahami. The sequence continues at coordinate 762,035 of NW_015505507.1, forward strand.
GGCGGCTATATTATGCAAAATTACCAGTAATAGGGGTATATTGGAAATTTAACACTGTAATCTTTCCATGATGTTAACTTCAGAGAATGTTACATGATTTGACGTGTTTTGAATAATATGCTATACAAGTTCTGAAGTCTTCTTCACTAACAAGCCACATCACAGGCCTTTACTGCAGCAATGCACACTCTTAAAAATAAAGGTGCTTCACGATGCCATAGAAGAACCTTTTTGTCTAAATGGTTCACAAAAGGTTCTTTGTGGCGAAAGAAGGTTCTTCAGATTACAAAAAGGTAAGAAAGAGATGGTTCTTTAAAGAACCTTTGACTGAATGGTTCTTTGTGGAACCAAAAATGGTTCTTCTATGGCATCGCTTGAAGAACCTTTTGAAGCACCTTTATTTTTAAGAGTGCAGTACGGGTCTCTAAAAAACTGCAAAGACACTAGACCTTAAACTAAGCAATTTTCCTTCTGCTTTATGACAGATTTGGCATGTCTCAACAGCGTCGGCATTTTTATTTTATGTAAGATGCGATTTTGCTTAACTTTCTTGTGGCCTCAAGTACCATTCAGCTGAAATCAGAGAGTGTTCCTGATTCAAGCAGAACTTTGTTTCTGTGCCACTACATGGTGAGTTACTACCGACACTGACTGATGATATGCCAATGATGGTGTGCGTAATAGGCATCCTTACAAGATGCGCCTCTCTCACTTGTATGTGCGGTGTTTTACGTGTTAACCTTCAGAAAAACAAATGTTCTATAGATTCGGTTCAGAATATATATATATATATAGGACGAACATTATACTATTTTACTTCGATTCACTTTTGTCAACAGCATTTTTAATTAATCTGAGCTGTTTTACCGGTACAAAAGTCCCTCGCAGTGTTTCATATGCCTTTGTATGATACCCATTTGCTGTTCCTTCTATCCTTGAAAACCGCTCTACACTACTTAAAAACGCCCTCCAACCCTGTTGCACTCCAGTCCATATTGCCTGGCTTTCACGCGTGTGCACTTGGAGAAACATACCCCCTTGTTTATCCTCAACAACTGCTAAATAATGCATAAAACAGCACAACTGGTCCGTAAAAAAAAACCTGAATTGAACAGGAAAATAAAAAGCAGACTGAATGTGCTCGCAGAAACATGTTTGTGTCAAATTGTGATTTTATTTTATTGCATTTGATTAAATAATATGCTGCAAAATAATTAGAGAGAGCCTGTGTGTGGTTTCTGAGAGTTTCCCAAACGCTTAAATCGTTTTGATGTGATCAACAAGTTACAGAGTGGTAGGTTTGCAGGGTGGATTGTCTGCTTATGGTCACTCACACTCCGGCTCCTTGGTTTGGAGAGCGTCTGGTGCGCAGTCTTGCTCTGGCGCTCTCATCTCAACTGCTGCTACCTCACTACCTCAAAGATCAGCGCTCTTTGGTTGCTAGAAGTGTCTGTCAAACCCCGGGCAAAAAATTTAATATACAGGGAAAGTCGAGGCTATATTTCGACGTCGGTGGGCGGGCTCTAAATGAAGGGAATAATCAGTCGGCCAGCCCAAGGAGCCACCTCAAAGCATATCGGGTTACCTTGAATGACAGCGTAACCATGGCAAATAATTTGACTAAAACTATTGTCTTATCCTCATCATCCCCGGGTCAGATAACCAACCAATCACAGTTCACATAATCACTTTTCTTGCCAGCTTAGAATAATATTATTAAAACAAGAGAGAGAGGTCCTTCTTCGGGAGTGCGTTATGCTGAAACGACATAGAAGAGGTGGCGAGAGACTCGCGCAGGAGGAACAGCTTTCTCTCTTGTGCTTTAGATGGATATACGGTGTATTATGCTTGCTTGAACGGATCTAAAGTTTTGTGCCTCTCTACGCCCGGGGTGGGATTTGATTTCGTCTACTCAAGAAGTCGTTCTAAATTTTTGTCTCCCAAAGGGTTTACTTAAAATCTGTTGAAGAACTGTCACTGTCGTCGTTGAAACAGACATAAGTACGAAAAGTGAACGTTTATTCGTGACAAACCATGTCTATGCTTCCCACATTCGGCTTTACGCAAGAGCAAGTGGCGTGCGTCTGCGAGGTCCTTCAGCAGGGTGGAAACATTGAACGTCTCGGGCGCTTCTTGTGGTCTCTGCCGGCTTGCGAACATCTCCACAAGAACGAGAGTGTGCTCAAAGCAAAAGCTGTGGTCGCTTTTCATAGGGGAAATTTCAGAGAGCTTTATAAGATTCTGGAGAGCCACCAGTTCTCTCCGCACAACCATCCGAAGTTGCAGCAGCTGTGGCTCAAAGCGCATTATATCGAGGCTGAGAAGCTCCGGGGCCGCCCTCTTGGGGCTGTTGGGAAGTACCGCGTCCGAAGAAAGTTTCCTCTTCCCCGCTCCATTTGGGACGGCGAGGAGACTAGTTACTGCTTTAAAGAAAAGAGCAGGAGCGTGCTGCGGGAATGGTACACCCATAACCCATACCCTTCCCCGCGGGAGAAGAGGGAGCTAGCAGAGGCAACGGGGCTAACGACAACACAAGTCAGTAACTGGTTTAAAAACAGACGTCAACGCGACCGAGCAGCGGAGGCTAAGGAAAGGTACGGGTCTAGTAGCCTACGCTAATAACTATAGCTTAAAAATATTTTCGATTACTTGTTTAAAATTAATTAAACACTTTCTTTACATGGAATGCATTCATTCACGCCGTGTAATGTGCATTACTCCAATTCAGCGGTCAGTAGCCTATAATGACCATCTTAAAAGAAACTTACATTAAAAAAATCCCACAGAGGGATTGCCAGACAGTCACTACAAATGTCATAGTTTCTCCAATTCTGTTAATGTCGTTTTATATGTATATTTAGGCTATTATTTTTTAACAATATGCCTATACTTTTCTTAAACGGAGTAGTTTTATATCCTTTTCAAAAAATGCCATAAAGCGTGCGGTGTGTAGCCTATTATGGTGTAATAGGCCTAACTTTAGGTGAAATAGTCCACTGATAATTAATAGGAAACTTTTTCGAATTGTGAGAGTTATCTGTACGTATATTCTTGTTTAGAATGTGTGCAGTTGCATACTCCTTGAACGGGTGTCTTGTTTCACCCGCAGGCGAGGTAGTTGAAACCACAGTGTAAACCATTAAACTAGCTCGTACGTTTCCCGATACTTTATACTTAATTAATACTTCATGAAAGAACCTTTGCTTGACATGTTGTGATTGAGAATTTAGATAAATCAGTAGGTGACACTGTTCTTAACCCAGGCGATTTATTTCCGAACCATGTTAATAATTAGAGCCTACATAAATCATGTTTTCCTGCATTCGCTCGCTAATAACGTTCTTTAATACAAATTATTAATATCACCACGAATTAAGAAGTGCAATAGGACGAATGATTGATACTGACACAGATGTACACACGCCGTTGACAGCCGTGCATGCCTTATATTTGTGTGTTACGTAGTCTGATACTCTGTTGTAATAGACCAAGGGTAAAGGGTCATTTTTTATTATTTAATAATTTTTTTAATTCGCTTTTTATAGCATTTTCTAACAAAATATTTCTAATATAAGCATTTAATACCTACAGAACCAAACCGTTGTCTTCAAATGATATCCTAATACTATTAGGCCTAATGTTGTAAATAATTAAATAAAATAATATTAATTGAATAATATTAATGTTGTTTATTATAGCCTACCTAAAAAATAAACGAATAATATTAGAATAATGACATTACTACTACTATTATTATTATTATTAGGCCTATTATTATTATTATTATTATTATTAGCAGAAGGTGTGTTTTATATGTCAGTAGGTATTTATTTGTTTATTTAGTTTATTGGTTGTTCCTGTAATGTCAGACATGGTTTTACAGCAGATGAGTGCATTTTAATTACAGCCCACTAAGAGTTTTGAATACTAAACTTGTTGGATATGTTGCTCTAACCCTAACTCTAAATTCTCATTTTCACAGGGAGAATAATGAGAACTCGAACACAAACAGTCACAACCCGTTAACGTCTTCCATGAATGGAAATAAGACTATTTTAGGAAGCTCGGACGACGACAAAACGCCGTCTGGTACCCCAGATCACACCTCGTCAAGCCCAGCCTTGCTCCTCACGTCAAACTCCGGGCTTCAGTCCCTTCACGGCCTCGCACCTCCACCCGGTCCCAGCGCCATCCCAGTGCCTAGTGCAGATTCCGTGCATCACCACCATTCATTACACGACACTATACTGAACCCTATGTCATCAAACTTGGTCGACCTTGGCCCTTAAACATGTGGACCCTTTCCAAGGGACGCTTGTACATGAACGTTTAGAGTAAAACATCTCCAGACACTTATTAAACAAAAACAAATGAGACAAGGAACGGACAAAGAGAGTTGTGGATGTTTGTCGCCTGACCTACTTGCAAAGCTGATATGGAGGGCCTTGATAGAGGTATTTTTTTAGAATGTAATGTCATGATGTATTGTTAATAAACACGCTAATAAACGTCTTAATTGTTGATATCAACATTATTTGATATCGTTATTATTTTAGATCGCAAATGACCCAGGACTTTTCAGTCGCATATTCCGTTTGTTTACATTTATTCTCTTAAAAAGGCCATACGTCGTTTGACTTTAATGGGATTTCGTTTAATGAAATGTTTTAATACCAACACAGCGTTTTTGAAGGACAATGGGGCATCTCTTCCTTTTCATTTGTATTTTACTTTTGGAAAGCGACTGCATGTAACCTTTGGGATCAATAAACTCCAAACTCATCATAGTTTCATATACCCTTAACAATAAAATAAGATGCATTTACTGAGCAAAGAAAATGTTTGAATGGTTTTGTTGTGCGTGCTGTGCAATGTCTGAGCAGGTGTTCTGATTTGATCGTAGGAGACCCTGTTTATTAAAATGACATGCATCTGGTCACGTGGTGGCTCCGAAAAATAGTTTTAGACTGCAGTGAACATGATCTTGATTGATTTAAAAATTAAGCTTTTAGAAATGGTAAGATTTTAGATTTATAACCATGTGGTCCATGTTACAGTAGGTAACGGTTATAGCTATTTGACCACTGCACTGGCATAGCAGCCCTTAAAAAAATGGAAATATATGTATGTTTCTTGTTACGCCCAATTTTCAAACACAAGCGATGCCAGTGTTTCTCTAATGTTCAGAAACTTCACAGTGCACGTGTCATGAGGTTCTATAGCTAATCTGATATTCAATGTTTTTCAGTGCCGCACAATGCTCGAGCACAACATTAGGCCTATACCAGAATTATGTAATTCTTTGAGATAATTTTATTCCTAGGACACGGATTAATTTTGAGATTAATGGATAAATAATAGGCTACCATTATTATTATTTAAAACTATCTCACTAATGAGGCAAAATAATAATTGGTCTTATTTATTTATTATTATTATTATTTGACTTTTGGTATTATTAGCTAGGCTATAACTCAGTAAGAGATTAAGTACTAGCTGAAGTTTGTGAGACTAGGCTACTATTTTTTTCACAGTTTAGAATGGACGTATCCTACTGCAAAATATTTAGCAAAAAATTGGATTCAGGAAACATCTTTTCTTTTATTAAAATGCCATGACTCGAACTGGTCAACATTCAGTATGTTCATGATAGATTGCGTAACCTACACCAGTTCTTCGGAGGTATGTACGAAATACGTAATATTATCAGTTATAGTCAAATCTTTTCACACATATTCAAAAAGGAGATGATGTTATTTTTCTTCTATTGGTGCACATTCTTTTTTACAGGGTTAGTATTTTCATAAATCTACACATTTATTTGATCTGGTAGCCTACTTAATTACTTTTTGTGCACTTTAGTGTACGCAGGATCACGTTAGTTTTCAACAGCCCTGTGTTCACGCAAATTATTTATATTTTAAACAAGGTGGTAGCAATTATTCTGAAAAGGCTTATTAACCTACTACACCAGGTTTGTTGCACTAGTATTAAAAAAACATGGTCTGTATCTCCAGAGAATTAAGTACAATAGACTAATGTTGTTTGTGTCCTTTTTAGAACTCAACAAATGTCTATAACGCTGTATATGTTACTGAGTCTATGTATGCTGTAAGAGAGGCGGATAGGTCGTAAAAACTTCGGGCAAAAGATGTAAAGAAAAGCTCTCTCAGTAGAGAGGCTAATACGCTATAAATGCAATCTTATACGCTGAGTTAATGCTGGAAAGCTTGTTTATGAGGAGATGACGTTTAACAGTCTTGCAATTTTGCGTTAGTTGCATTCCATCACCAGTCTCCTTCACTACCTCTCTCAGTGTTGCTGCTATCTCTTTCTTTTTAAACTGAGTCTGCTCCCAAATGCAACAGTTTTTGCACTATGACTTTCCATAGAGCTCCATTTTTGAGGGGGCTTGCTCTGTCCAAAAATAAATAAATAAATAAAAATTACAAAATTACAAAACTAATATATGCATGAAACAACTGAAACACTTTTCTTGTTACATATAGGCTAATATTGTTGCTATTCAAAACTGTTGCTCTAGACTAGAGGCATAGCTAAATCATGCGTTTTGGTTATATTCTTTACAGGTTAAAAGACTAAAAACGACTTTCCTTTCTTCGTTGTTTTTACCGTCAAAACAAGTTTATTTTAGTCAGCTTAAAACTTTTTTTTCATTTACAGGATTTTTAAAAATTATTATTTAATAGTTAAAAAGTTATTGTTTTGAGCTTGACTCAAGACAATTAATTTAGGTAGAATTCACTGGACTGAAGACTGAAGCTAAATAATTTCACCATAAACATATAGCCTAGCTATAGCTATGTGTTTATATTACATTCCTGTTTGTATAATTCGGACAACATTTTTATATTTTGGGCTTCAGTAACCTGATCAATATTAAGTGCTGCTAACCTGAATACAAGAACTGGATAGCTATGATTCATGAATAGTAATAAATATAGGCTAAATAAACGAACAATGATACAAATACACAAATCACGCTTTATCACGGATAGGCTACATATGATTCCAAATTAATTAAAGGCATATTAATGAATGAATGAATGCATGCATGAATAATGATACAAATAAATAAATCATGAAAACATGTAGATAAATATTACAGAATTATTCTTCATGTTTTTCTATGGGGTACAGCTCGCTCGTAAATAGCTATGCAATGTTAGTAATAACGTCTTTAATTGGAACACATTTTAAATCCCCCCCCCCCCTAAAAATAGCTATTTCTATTTATGTTAATCATTATCTTACTTTCATTGAACTTTGCCTGACATTACACGACGTATCAGCAGGCTACTATAGCCTATTTTATTAAAAGCGAATATTTTTTGATTTTAGCAAACGGTCTGATAAAGAGTACGAAATTCTCTATCCAGCGCAATCCTGTAATTCTTCGGAAATAAATGGCAACTGTCAACTCGGCGTTATTTAAGCAAATAATTAATGTATGTTCATTTATAACATTCTGAAACCAAGGAGAATTACTGCCTGTAATGGTAACCAAGATAAGCTTTTCTGGTCTATAGGTATCATGATGCATAACTTGTTTCCTCTATGGCAAATTAGGTCGCAACTGCGGGACTTGAGCCCGTTAAACAGTATTTCCCAAATAATATCCCTAATTTTTCAAAAATAAGACATGAATCATCTTCACTAGTTTGGAACATCAAATCGCTGTTTTGTGCACATCCTGCATAGGTGTTATTATTTTAACGCACTATTTATTAAAAGTTCACTGTACTTTTATATATCAAATGCTCGTACTACGTACGTTTATGAAGACACAAATGTTTATAATGATATAGGTATTACAACGTGAAAATGAACATGGACACTTCATGTGTCGTCGTAAACCAAATGGCTTAAAAACATAGTAAAGTTATTTTTTGAAAATCTAAGCATGCAGAAAGTTTTCTGTGATTGGGTAGGTTTAGGGGTAGGGTTAGAATAAGGGGAAATAATGTTTGGAATTGACAAAAACCACGTAGACTAGAGTCCCCGTAAGCCACATATACGGACGTGTGTGTGCCTACTTTTATTTTTTACCCACAAATTACCCAAAACCTCATTTTTGGAGACACCCCAATTAAAAATAAATGAATGAATAAATAAAATAAAATATATGAATAACAAATGCTGAAAAACAATACATTTTAAATAGAAGCTAATTAGACTATATAAAACAATATACATCTATGAATGTCCCCATATAGATAGCTAAGTAAACGTGTTAAGGGGGTTGCTTTGCTACAATCTACAAACAGCATTGAAAATATACAGGAACTGCACAGCAAAGCATGAATGAAACTCTTCATATTGTGATCTCATTGACGCCCTCTAGTGAACGAATGAGTAGCTGCAGAAAGGTTGGTGACAATCTCTGAAACAGCCTATAGTTGTGTCAGGTTTACGTCATAGCAAAACGAGTAATTCTTGAAAAAAAATACGCAAAAAAATTAAGAAGACAACACGTCTATTGGCCTCTTATGACAATATATATGTGACTTTTTCAAGGTATTTCACATGTAAGTGTTATCCCATCAGTGTTGGGAAGGTTACTTTGGAAATGTAATAGGTTACAGATTAAATATTACCCTATTTAAAATGTAATAAGTAATATAAATATTTCACTTACTTTATTAAAGTAATATATAACTGATTACATTTGATTACTTTTTGATTATTTTTCTAAATGTTTTCAACTGATAATCATTTTCATACATTTAAAGCAGGCAGGGTTAACATTACAATAGTACTGTTCAGTACTGAAGGACTCAAAGTACTTCATCACATTAATTAAGATTATAACAATTACATTTTGAAGCACAGCCACCACAAAACCAGACTATAGCACCTCTTTTTACCTTGAGATCATTCTGAGGTTAATACAGATTTAATATTAATAGCTGATACTGTTTTAGAATTCAAATCCTTGCATAGCTATGACAGGAAATACTGACATAACAATGCATTGGGGGAAAAAAACAGTTAATCCTTAAAAGTAAAGCATATCCACAAACCCAAATAAAATAGTTATTCAATAAGCATATCCAGAGATTGACTGGCCATCAAAGAACCCAAGCAGACTATTGTCAGAATATGAGCAGTCTGAAACCTTCGGTGAGAATGCAGAAAGTTGAGTCCATTCTTAGAAAAAAAAAGGCTAAACAAATGTAACTGTACTTTAGAATGCCTTTGAACTAATATGATATTATAAGAAGGCATATAAT
>NW_015505507.1:773752-848364 GCF_001515645.1 Sinocyclocheilus grahami
GGTTTCTGAGAGTTTCCCAAACGCTTAAATAGTTTTGATTTGATCAACAAGTTACAAAGTGGAAGGTTTGCAAGGTGGATTGTCTGCTTATGGTCACACACACTCCGGCTCCTTGGTTTGGAGAGCGTCTGGTGCGCAGTCTTGCTCTGGCGCTCTCATCTCAACTGCTGCTACCTCACTACCTCAAAGATCAGCGCTCTTTGGTTGCTAGAAGTGTCTGTCAAACCCCGGGCAAAAAATTTAATATACAGGGAAAGTCGAGGCTATATTTCGACGTCGGTGGGCGGGCTCTAAATGAAGGGAATAATCAGTCGGCCAGCCCAAGGAGCCACCTCAAAGCATATCGGGTTACCTTGAATGACAGCGTAACCATGGCAAATAATTTGACTAAAACTATTGTCTTATCCTCATCATCCCCGGGTCAGATAACCAACCAATCACAGTTCACATAATCGCTTTTCTTGCCAGCTTAGAATAATATTATTAAAACAAGAGAGCGAGGTCCTTCTGCGGGAGTGCGTTATGCTGAAACGACATAGAAGAGGTGGCGAGAGACTCGCGCAGGAGGAACAGCTTTCTCTCTTGTGCTTTAGATGGATATACGGTGTATTATGCTTGCTTGAACGGATCTAAAGTTTTGTGCCTCTCTACGCCCGGGGTGGGATTTGATTTCGTCTACTCAAGAAGTCGTTCTAAATTTTTGTCTCCCAAAGGGTTTACTTAAAATCTGTTGAAGAACTGTCACTGTCGTCGTTGAAACAGACATAAGTACGAAAAGTGAACGTTTATTCGTGACAAACCATGTCTATGCTTCCCACATTCGGCTTTACGCAAGAGCAAGTGGCGTGCGTCTGCGAGGTCCTTCAGCAGGGTGGAAACATTGAACGTCTCGGGCGCTTCTTGTGGTCTCTGCCGGCTTGCGAACATCTCCACAAGAACGAGAGTGTGCTCAAAGCAAAAGCTGTGGTCGCTTTTCATAGGGGAAATTTCAGAGAGCTTTATAAGATTCTGGAGAGCCACCAGTTCTCTCCGCACAACCATCCGAAGTTGCAGCAGCTGTGGCTCAAAGCGCATTATATCGAGGCTGAGAAGCTCCGGGGCCGCCCTCTTGGGGCTGTTGGGAAGTACCGCGTCCGAAGAAAGTTTCCTCTTCCCCGCTCCATTTGGGACGGCGAGGAGACTAGTTACTGCTTTAAAGAAAAGAGCAGGAGCGTGCTGCGGGAATGGTACACCCATAACCCATACCCTTCCCCGCGGGAGAAGAGGGAGCTAGCAGAGGCAACGGGGCTAACGACAACACAAGTCAGTAACTGGTTTAAAAACAGACGTCAACGCGACCGAGCAGCGGAGGCTAAGGAAAGGTACGGGTCTAGTAGCCTACGCTAATAACTATAGCTTAAAAATATTTTCGATTACTTGTTTAAAATTAATTAAACACTTTCTTTACATGGAATGCATTCATTCACGCCGTGTAATGTGCATTACTCCAATTCAGCGGTCAGTAGCCTATAATGACCATCTTAAAAGAAACTTACATTAAAAAAATCCCACAGAGGGATTGCCAGACAGTCACTACAAATGTCATAGTTTCTCCAATTCTGTTAATGTCGTTTTATATGTATATTTAGGCTATTATTTTTTAACAATATGCCTATACTTTTCTTAAACGGAGTAGTTTTATATCCTTTTCAAAAAATGCCATAAAGCGTGCGGTGTGTAGCCTATTATGGTGTAATAGGCCTAACTTTAGGTGAAATAGTCCACTGATAATTAATAGGAAACTTTTTCGAATTGTGAGAGTTATCTGTACGTATATTCTTGTTTAGAATGTGTGCAGTTGCATACTCCTTGAACGGGTGTCTTGTTTCACCCGCAGGCGAGGTAGTTGAAACCACAGTGTAAACCATTAAACTAGCTCGTACGTTTCCCGATACTTTATACTTAATTAATACTTCATGAAAGAACCTTTGCTTGACATGTTGTGATTGAGAATTTAGATAAATCAGTAGGTGACACTGTTCTTAACCCAGGCGATTTATTTCCGAACCATGTTAATAATTAGAGCCTACATAAATCATGTTTTCCTGCATTCGCTCGCTAATAACGTTCTTTAATACAAATTATTAATATCACCACGAATTAAGAAGTGCAATAGGACGAATGATTGATACTGACACAGATGTACACACGCCGTTGACAGCCGTGCATGCCTTATATTTGTGTGTTACGTAGTCTGATACTCTGTTGTAATAGACCAAGGGTAAAGGGTCATTTTTTATTATTTAATTATTTTTTTAATTCGCTTTTTATAGTATTTTCTAACAAAATATTTCTAATATAAGCATTTAATGCCTACAGAACCAAACCGTTGTCTTCAAATGATATCCTAATACTATTAGGCCTAATGTTGTAAATAATTAAATAAAATAATATTAATTGAATAATATTAATGTTGTTTATTATAGCCTACCTAAAAAATAAACGAATAATATTAGAATAATGACATTACTACTACTATTATTATTATTATTAGGCCTATTATTATTATTATTATTATTATTAGCAGAAGGTGTGTTTTATATGTCAGTAGGTATTTATTTGTTTATTTAGTTTATTGGTTGTTCCTGTAATGTCAGACATGGTTTTACAGCAGATGAGTGCATTTTAATTACAGCCCACTAAGAGTTTTGAATACTAAACTTGTTGGATATGTTGCTCTAACCCTAACTCTAAATTCTCTTTTTCACAGGGAGAATAATGAGAACTCGAACACAAACAGTCACAACCCGTTAACGTCTTCCATGAATGGAAATAAGACTATTTTAGGAAGCTCGGACGACGACAAAACGCCGTCTGGTACCCCAGATCACATCTCGTCAAGCCCGGCCTTGCTCCTCACGTCAAACTCCGGGCTTCAGTCCCTCCACGGCCTCGCACCTCCACCCGGTCCCAGCGCCATCCCAGTGCCTAGTGCAGATTCCGTGCATCACCACCATTCATTACACGACACTATACTGAACCCTATGTCATCAAACTTGGTTGACCTTGGCTCTTAAACATGTGGACCCTTTCCAAAGGACGCTTGTACATGAACGTTTAGAGTAAACATCTCCAGTATAAAACAAAAGCAAATGAGACATGGAACGGACAAAGAGAGTTGTGGATGTTTGTCGGCTGACCTACTCGCAAAGCTGATATGGAGGGCCTTGATAGAGGTATTTTTCTAGAATGTAATGCCATGATCTATTGTTAATAAACATGCTAATAAACGTCTTAATTGTTGATATCAACATTATTTGATATTGTTATTATTTTAGATTGCAATTGACCCAGGACTTTTCAGTCGCATATTCCGTTTGTTTACATTTATTCTCTTAAAAAGGCCATACGTCGTTTGACTTTAATGGGATTTCGTTTAATGAAATGTTTTAATACCAACACAGCGTTTTTGAAGGACAATGGGGCATCTCTTCCTTTTCATTTGTATTTTACTTTTGGAAAGCGACTGCATGTAACCTTTGGGATCAATAAACTCCAAACTCATCATAGTTTCATATACCCTTAACAATAAAATAAGATGCATTTACTGAGCAAAGAAAATGTTTGAATGGTTTTGTTGTGCGTGCTGTGCAATGTCTGAGCAGGTGTTCTGATTTGATCGTAGGAGACCCTGTTTATTAAAATGACATGCATCTGGTCACGTGGTGGCTCCGAAAAATAGTTTTAGACTGCAGTGAACATGATCTTGATTGATTTAAAAATTAAGCTTTTAGAAATGGTAAGATTTTAGATTTATAACCATGTGGTCCATGTTACAGTAGGTAACGGTTATAGCTATTTGACCACTGCACTGGCATAGCAGCCCTTAAAAAAATGGAAATATATGTATGTTTCTTGTTACGCCCAATTTTCAAACACAAGCGATGCCAGTGTTTCTCTAATGTTCAGAAACTTCACAGTGCACGTGTCATGAGGTTCTATAGCTAATCTGATATTCAATGTTTTTCAGTGCCGCACAATGCTCGAGCACAACATTAGGCCTATACCAGAATTATGTAATTCTTTGAGATAATTTTATTCCTAGGACACGGATTAATTTTGAGATTAATGGATAAATAATAGGCTACCATTATTATTATTTAAAACTATCTCACTAATGAGACAAAATAATAATTGGTCTTATTTATTTATTATTATTATTATTTGACTTTTGGTATTATTAGCTAGGCTATAACTCAGTAAGAGATTAAGTACTAGCTGAAGTTTGTGAGACTAGGCTACTATTTTTTTTCACAGTTTAGAATGGACGTATCCTACTGCAAAATATTTAGCAAAAAATTGGATTCAGGAAACATCTTTTCTTTTATTAAAATGCCATGACTCGAACTGCTCAACATTCAGTATGTTCATGATAGATTGCGTAACCTACACCAGTTCTTCGGAGGTATGTACGAAATACGTAATATTATCAGTTATAGTCAAATCTTTTCACACATATTCAAAAAGGAGATGATGTTATTTTTCTTCTATTGGTGCACATTCTTTTTTACAGGGTTAGTATTTTCATAAATCTACACATTTATTTGATCTGGTAGCCTACTTAATTACTTTTTGTGCACTTTAGTGTACGCAGGATCACGTTAGTTTTCAACAGCCCTGTGTTCACGCAAATTATTTATATTTTAAACAAGGTGGTAGCAATTATTCTGAAAAGGCTTATTAACCTACTACACCAGGTTTGTTGCACTAGTATTAAAAAAACATGGTCTGTATCTCCAGAGAATTAAGTACAATAGACTAATGTTGTTTGTGTCCTTTTTAGAACTCAACAAATGTCTATAACGCTGTATATGTTACTGAGTCTATGTATGCTGTAAGAGAGGCGGATAGGTCGTAAAAACTTCGGGCAAAAGATGTAAAGAAAAGCTCTCTCAGTAGAGAGGCTAATACGCTATAAATGCAATCTTATACGCTGAGTTAATGCTGGAAAGCTTGTTTATGAGGAGATGACGTTTAACAGTCTTGCAATTTTGCGTTAGTTGCATTCCATCACCAGTCTCCTTCACTACCTCTCTCAGTGTTGCTGCTATCTCTTTCTTTTTAAACTGAGTCTGCTCCCAAATGCAACAGTTTTTGCACTATGACTTTCCATAGAGCTCCATTTTTGAGGGGGCTTGCTCTGTCCAAAAATAAATAAATAAATAAAAATTACAAAATTACAAAACTAATATATGCATGAAACAACTGAAACACTTTTCTTGTTACATATAGGCTAATATTGTTGCTATTCAAAACTGTTGCTCTAGACTAGAGGCATAGCTAAATCATGCGTTTTGGTTATATTCTTTACAGGTTAAAAGACTAAAAACGACTTTCCTTTCTTCGTTGTTTTTACCGTCAAAACAAGTTTATTTTAGTCAGCTTAAAACTTTTTTTTCATTTACAGGATTTTTAAAAATTATTATTTAATAGTTAAAAAGTTATTGTTTTGAGCTTGACTCAAGACAATTAATTTAGGTAGAATTCACTGGACTGAAGACTGAAGCTAAATAATTTCACCATAAACATATAGCCTAGCTATAGCTATGTGTTTATATTACATTCCTGTTTGTATAATTCGGACAACATTTTTATATTAAGTGCTGCTAACCTGAATACAAGAACTGGATAGCTATGATTCATGAATAGTAATAAATATAGGCTAAATAAACGAACAATGATACAAATACACAAATCACGCTTTATCACGGATAGGCTACATATGATTCCAAATTAATTAAAGGCATATTAATGAATGAATGAATGCATGCATGAATAATGATACAAATAAATAAATCATGAAAACATGTAGATAAATATTACAGAATTATTCTTCATGTTTTTCTATGGGGTACAGCTCGCTCGTAAATAGCTATGCAATGTTAGTAATAACGTCTTTAATTGGAACACATTTTAAATCCCCCCCCCCCCTAAAAATAGCTATTTCTATTTATGTTAATCATTATCTTACTTTCATTGAACTTTGCCTGACATTACACGACGTATCAGCAGGCTACTATAGCCTATTTTATTAAAAGCGAATATTTTTTGATTTTAGCAAACGGTCTGATAAAGAGTTGTCACATTACGAAATTCTCTATCCAGCGCAATCCTGTAAATCTTCGGAAATAAATGGCAACTGTCAACTCGGCGTTATTTAAGCAAATAATTAATGTATGTTCATTTATAACATTCTGAAACCAAGGAGAATTACTGCCTGTAATGGTAACCAAGATAAGCTTTTCTGGTCTATAGGTATCATGATGCATAACTTGTTTCCTCTATGGCAAATTAGGTCGCAACTGCGGGACTTGAGCCCGTTAAACAGTATTTCCCAAATAATATCCCTAATTTTTCAAAAATAAGACATGAATCATCTTCACTAGTTTGGAACATCAAATCGCTGTTTTGTGCACATCCTGCATAGGTGTTATTATTTTAACGCACTATTTATTAAAAGTTCACTGTACTTTTATATATCAAATGCCCGTACTACGTACGTTTATGAAGACACAAATGTTTATAATGATATAGGTATTACAACGTGAAAATGAACATGGACACTTCATGTGTCGTCGTAAACCAAATGGCTTAAAAACATAGTAAAGTTATTTTTTGAAAATCTAAGCATGCAGAAAGTTTTCTGTGATTGGGTAGGTTTAGGGGTAGGGTTAGAATAAGGGGAAATAATGTTTGGAATTGACAAAAACCACGTAGACTAGAGTCCCCGTAAGCCACATATACGGACGTGTGTGTGCCTACTTTTATTTTTACCCACAAATTACCCAAAACCTCATTTTTGGAGACACCCCAATTAAAAATAAATGAATGAATAAATAAAATAAAATATATGAATAACAAATGCTGAAAAACAATACATTTTAAATAGAAGCTAATTAGACTATATAAAACAATATACATCTATGAATGTCCCCATATAGATAGCTAAGTAAACGTGTTAAGGGGGTTGCTTTGCTACAATCTACAAACAGCATTGAAAATATAGTCTGCCTTATGTTGAAGCCAGGTCACAGGGTTGAGTGACCTGCACACTGTATAATTACAATTCTGTCAGGACCACTATCGTCAAAGATGATTGACAATTAGCATACAGTTTGGATTGGCGGCATGGTTCTGTTCTGGGCAAGAACTCCCTGTGCATCCATGCAGCCTAGCATGGATGAGAGCAGGGAGAGCAGCAATAACCCCACAGGGTAAACAGAACAGAACCAACATAAATGTATTGCAGATATAGTTAAAGTTCAATAATGTTATGTACACATTTTAGAATTAGTCTGATTCAAAGAAGAATCAGAAGGCTGAATCCTGACTGACAGAGGAGGAGTTGGGGATGGAGGAGGGTAATTAGCTATTGAGCAATGCGAAAACTGCTGATAATACTGAGGGACCTTATTTATGAATGCTTAGATAGGTGTCGTATTCCCATAGGTAGATGGGGATCAGCTGAGAGGATAAAAAGCTTTTTATTTCTTATAGATATAAATCTACAAACCAACAAATAGGTTTCTTTGAAAGTGGACACAAAACATAACTTACTTTAATGAGGTAATAGTATAGACATGTTGTTGCATAAAGATCTGCTGCTGCAGCAGCACTTCTGCTTTGCACCTTCATAACCTCTTATATCTTTATTACATCTCATCTTTTCGATTTTGTGTTTTCTTATTTTAACTTAAAGGCTTACTGAAACTAAAATAAATTTAGATTTCACTTCATGAAATGTGAAAAAATAAACTTCACCATTTATAAAACACCATGTAATTTATTATAGATTTGGACTTTTATTGTTCATCACAGTTCAATATCAATCACCCTCAGTCGCCTTTAATCTTTCTCAGGGAGACCTGAAAAATAGACACAATCAGTGATTTTAACGAGGTGTTCGCGACATCTAGAGGGTCAGCAGCGGTACTGCAAGGGGTCCATCAATTACATATAAAGCAATATTACGTTAACGTTCAGCTAAATGTTTTCTTTGTGCCTCCCACATTAAAAAGTGAAATTTAAAATATGATGTAAAAATAGCCTATATGATTGATATTATTATTATATATAGTACGTTCACAAAAAATGCTGTTGTTTAAACCTGATCTGTTCTAACAGTAAGCAGCTTTAACACTGACAGAAAACATGGATATTAGGCAATTTTATACTTTTTTAAAAATCAGGTAGGCTACATGAGTTGGCTAAATGAGGATACAGAGTTTGAGGTTTCGTATAAATTCGTACAATTTTTTATAAGAAAAAGTAAGCATGAAGGTCCACCCCTAAACTTAATCCTCAGTAGGCCTATGGCTTTTCTCCTGGATCTGCCTTCATTGGTGACAGCAAGTTAAGCAGCAAGCTATGGCCTAAAATAACGTCCAGCAAAATGCCCCCAAAATGTAAGATAGGCCTATGAATTGCCCCTGTACTTGTTTTGTGTGTGTGTGCTGTGTGTGTTTATAACCATAGCAATGCTTAAGCAATATCACACGAGCAAGACTGCTGTTTTCCTGAAATTTCAGCACGATTGCAAATTTGATTTATTTAGGCTATTTTGTACAACAGTTCAATAAACACGTTTTTATATGTAATAAATGACGATTTGTTGACACAGCATTGTGCAAATTTCGGACTGTTTTAACTGTTTTTGCCAACGAACAAAGTTCCAAACAAAGCGTCTACCAGCAACAAATGATGGTGTTTGGTTCATCCTCAATAATTGATCGACTCATTCAGAAAGACAGTCACTTGCTTCGTTTATGAAGGATTCAGCCGGTTTGAAAGAATCGGTTGAATAAACGATTCTATGATTCACTTTTTGAGACTTGCCCGCCACCTATTGGTGGCTTTAGTTTCATTTATGGGCCATTCTACAGAATTTGTGCAAACTGCTGTCCCACAACCAAAAAACACATTTAAAAAGCATTTCATTATTTAAATCTTAGACGTTCATTAAGATACTTCTATTTTCTATTATCTATTGAAACCCACAATAATATTTAAAATATTAGTAAGCTTAATATATAAAATCATCATTGATTGGGTACTTTCAATTGGGAGGTGGCTGTCCCGAACCCTAACCCCTATATTTCAACTTATAAAAATTATATTTAAATATTTTTTTCCCCCATTGTTTTTAAAAGTATATTTTTGATTCTTTTAAAAGGTGAAGTTAAAAAATGTATTTATTTTCTTTGTAAATTATGAAACTTTATGTAAAAAAATGTGTTCCGCATTTTTCATGTCACTACCGAAACAGTGTATGTTGTAGTCTATTGGACTGAAAATCGAGACTGATTTGAACTAAACACATAAATTTATGATCAGGAAATATTCACGTGTTCCCCTCTCTTATAGCTACAAGGTGTGATTAGATAGGTCTCATCATTTTGAGGTAAATGTGTTCAAAAGTCTGAAAAATCTGTGTGTAACTTTAAGGAACACCACTACATTTTTCTGCAATTAAGCACACTTTTTTGGGGGGAGTTATTCCATAACATTCAGTTTTTATATGTATACCACTGTTCAGAACTGTGCTAGCTAACCATGTGCTGATTAGCATCTTTGAGCTCGGTTCAAAAGTATCTAAAATTGTCACTACTGAAATAAATCTTTGTGGTTTTTTTGGGTGTTATCCCATAGAATTGTCACTACCGAAACAGCCACAACTGAAACATGTCATCATTGTTTCGGTAGTGACAAAAGGGAACACATAATCCTCATATATGGGGTAAATAAACAAAATTTTAGTACAGTTATGCATGAATACTTTTGCAAGGCACTATATATACTGTATATATAAAATAACAAAAAAGAAATGGCACTGTACATTGCTCTTATATTTTGCACATTCCCTTGTACATTTCTACCTCCTGATGCCATTTGCACTGTGGTCATTGGCCATATATAAACATATGCTATTTTACATACCTCACTGTATAATGCACCTTCTGATTATACTTCCTCTGCAGCTTAGTTGTATTTACAGTTATTTGCCTTGAGCAGGCCTCTACCCTTCTACCTCATAACTTGCACTAGTTGTCATAAAGCTTAATGTATATACACATATTTTGTACTTGATATATGTTTATTTATATAGCCTACTTTGTTATTTGCACTTCTGGTTAGATGCTAACTGCATTTCATTGGCTCTGTACATGTACTCTGCACAATGACAAAAAAGTTGAATCGAATCTAATCTAATCTAATCATATCCGTGGGAACATATTTTATTTGGGGGTGCTTGATGTTGCAGGGCCGGGCCATGGTGGGGGATTTTTGACAAAATCCTAATATTAAACAGCCCAAACTCTTATAGATTAACATACAAATGAATACAGAGTTATATGCGAACCAATATATATTTGTACTTTTGTGATTTTAGTTCAATAATTTTTTCTTTAATATTTCTATTATTTAAGGGGATTTTACTAAATATTAACATCGCTGATAGGCAAAACTTTTGGTCAGTGCACTTTGGCGAATTATTTAATCAGAAACAACAAAGTGCAGATATGCATGCGATGTAAATAAGAGATTAATTCATCATACATTGCAGACAACATCACTCATTATAACTTCTAGTTTTTTTTAGCTCGCTTACACTCACGCAAGACTGAATTCAGTGATATTCTTTGATAATCTAAATGTTCTTTCTCGCTGTATAATTTGTTCGTTGTTTGAATAATCGTGGACATGCGGCGTTATAATTAAACTTAAAATTTATTTTTATTAAATGTGATCAGGTTAGATACAAATTCAGTCTTATTAAAATATTTTGTGTCATATAATATGGTAGCCTACTTGACTAAAACGTTATGATGGGCGTAGTTAATAGATTACATTAGGCTACAGTGGTTTGAACGTGTTTGACCAGAGACTAGAGCGCAATTAAAGAGCTGTGCTTATGTGATTGACGGTGGTCATCTTGAGAAGCGAGAAAGCTTCGGAAAATGGCTCATAAAAAACACAAGGACGTGAATGGTTTTTGCACCCAAGAAAAATACAACCGCACTAGGTAGGGCTGCACGATTAATCGAATGGGATTGTCATCAAATCTTGTCAGTAAAGCCGGTTCTGTAATCAGTAGTAAATCTCCATCACCTGCTTTCAGATAGATCCGCATTTACTACACAGAGCCGTAGTTCACTGACAAGCTACGCAAAATCGTTCATAATCGCAGACGATATAATCATAAATAATGAAATCGAAGAAATCGTTCTGCTATTATGAAAGCTGTTTGCGTAGCTTCTCAGTGAACTACGGCTCTGTGAAGTAAATGCTGTTCCATCTGAAAGCATGTGAAAATACCATATTTAATAACATGTTTTTACTCCAAACTCACTTCATAACATCAGTCGAGTGTTTGAAAGAAATCCTTCTGAGATGATGTGGCGAATAAGGCATGCAACATATTTCATAGTATTCTAAGCAGTGATAAAGCTGTGCTTATGTGATTGACGGTGGTCATCTTGAGAAGCGAGAAAGCTTCGGAAAATGGCTCATAAAAAACACAAGGACGTGAATGGTTTTTGCACCCAAGAAAAATACAACCGCACTAGGTAGGGCTGCACGATTAATCGAATGGGATTGTCATCAAATCTTGTCAGTAAAGCCGGTTCTGTAATCAGTAGTAAATCTCCATCACCTGCTTTCAGATAGATCCGCATTTACTACACAGAGCCGTAGTTCACTGACAAGCTACGCAAAATCGTTCATAATCGCAGACGATATAATCATAAATAATGAAATCGAAGAAATCGTTCTGCTATTATGAAAGCTGTTTGCGTAGCTTCTCAGTGAACTACGGCTCTGTGAAGTAAATGCTGTTCCATCTGAAAGCATGTGAAAATACCATATTTAATAACATGTTTTTACTCCAAACTCACTTCATAACATCAGTCGAGTGTTTGAAAGAAATCCTTCTGAGATGATGTGGCGAATAAGGCATGCAACATATTTCATAGTATTCTAAGCAGTGATAAAGGCTATGTCGATTAGCATTGCATTATTATATACTTTATTTTAGTAAACATTGAGGAACTCAGATAAACCATATTGTTGTAGTCATGTGTTTATTAGTCATGTTGAATCAATGAAAGCAGTTAAATCTTCTGTTTATTCAGCAGGGATTTCCTGATTTCTTCTGCAGGGTGTATTTGGAGTTTCAGCGTGAGAGCGCCCTCTGGCCTTCGGATGGAGATCACAGAACCGTGCTTCACTGAAAGAAACGACAATCGCAGCTTCTGCCTAATCGCGATTTATCGCCTTTGCGATTTAATTTCGATTAATCGTGCAGCCCTAGCACTGGGCTATATATTTCTGGTCAGTTTAATAAATAATTAATCACAAAACTATCACAAAAATTAAGCATCTTGGGGATTATCGAGGAGCACAAGGAAAATCTCAGACCGGGCCTTGCGGCGGGGGTGCTGCAGTAGCCCTAGTTCCCACGGCCATGAATCTAATCTAAATATGAAGATTAATTTCAAGCTCTGCCTGATTTTAATTTTGTCCACCCCTGAAATGTGTCATACCATTAAAATGTCTCTCTACAGGCAGTTGTGTTAAAGCAGGGATGGAACTAAAATCTCATTCATTTGAACCCAAACTTGGGGACACTATAGTAGTCCTAACTGAAATGTATGAATAACCATAGCCTACATTGTTAAAAACAAGGACAAGGCTCTGTGACGTAGACCTAAGTCCCATTCTAACCTACCTGGATGCGTTTTAAATTTCGATTTGAAGTCTATTTTGGGTCACTGATTTTTTATTTAACAAAACACATGCATAAGGAGTAGCCTAATGGTGCGTTTACATGTGCACAATGACATTATAGAGCAGTTATATTATCTGTAGCCTAAGGTCTAATTTGCATTGATTTTAATTAGCCAATTAAACTCAAGTTGATACCCAGCGATACCATTCGCTTGATGTGTATTTCTTAACAAATGTAGGCCTAAATATTTTCTTGAATGTTTGATTCGCACGTTTGGTCAGGTGGCCTAAGTGACTCCAGCGGAGCCTTTTCGATTTTTACATCAAGTCCTCAAAAAGTCTGGGTATCAGTGGTGAAAAATTAAGGCAGTCTGGATTACATTACATTCCGAGTTGTCAAACTCTGTGATCTAGCACAAATGGAAATCCAGTTCAGTGTTTAAACATCATTTGGCTTACAGATTATTAATTATTGATGTGCTCGCAGTGCGCTAGCTCATAGTCGTCTCCCGGTGATGGGCATGAAGTGGAGAGAGGCACGACCCACTGCTGTCTTAACTATAACAAAAGTTTTTTAGAAATGTAGCCTATTTTAGAGCTACCCCAGTTTAAGCTCCAATTTAATTTCAGAGTGGCCTACCTGATGTGAAACCAAATGGGCCTATATTTTGAAGCTTTTTCGTTTATAATTTATTCGCAATTTGATTATGTTTATGTGAACTGGACATATGCAATGTACAAATAACAGACTGAAGACGTGAGCTAAAGGGGCGCTTCCAACCTTTCTCCACAAGATGGCGTAACTCGCCTATGAGATCAACGAGCACGTACGAAAAGCGCTTTCATCTATTTGAACACGGTTGATATGATCTGGTTTGTGACTGCATTCACATATTTTATGTGTAACCCATTCTACTGTTTAAAGCAGAAGTGAATCCCATTTTTGGCTATGCAACACTTTGAACTCAGACGTTTTGAAAGTATGTATTTATATAAAATTATTGTTTTTACCTAACTTTATATAAACACACATTTGTTTCCCCCCCACGAATTTGTAAAAAAAAAAAAATTTAATCTAAATAAATATATTAAAAAGTTCAACTATGTTACTGATTAATATAGGTACGCCTACCTAGGTCTGTAAGACAAGGCCGTGCTCTCTCTCTGGAGGCCTAGGCTATATGTCTTCACGTAGCCTATTCTTTTTTAGGCGTTTTAGCAAGACAAGTGTCTGTAAATTAGTTCTAGATATTGCATTTTAGTTCTATAGCTTTTTATAGTAAAGGAAAGATTTGAGTAAATACATATTTTTCCTTATCCTTATGACTGTGGGTAAAAACGCCAACTAAATAATGTGCGACCAAGACACCAGCAGCTAACATGACATCTGTTTAAATGCTTTCATGCTAATACACTCCTCTCGAATGGCGTCTTTGTTAGTGCGTCAAAGATTATTTACAGAATGAGTCAATTGCTAAATGGTTTCATGATTGTTGAGCGGAATCGCCGTAGGAGGCGGTTAGGACTATTGGAGGCTGTGAGGTCGAGCTCTGGCGCGCAGCGGGGCTCCAGTAGGAGCGGCGTTAATTGAGGAGGCAGAGTCGAGGCGGGCCAGTAGAGCACGGGAGCGCGAAGAGCTGGGGCAGGGGATGCTTCTTGGAGCTGAGCGTATTGTTTAGATGTATAAAATATGAGACCAACATTTCTCATTCCTATCCCCTCTTTTTCTCGAAAATAGATCTTTCACGATGTCTATTGGCCTCAACTAGTCAACCTAGACTCACATTATTACTATTTTTCTGTTATTGTTGTGGATATTTGTTTTGTATTTGTCATATCTCATCGATTTTGTCTTTATGTGCACATATATCATAGCCTTTTGTATAAATTGCCCTTCTTCACTGAATCATACGTGGCTATGCAGAGAGCTGTCCAGAGACGAAAATGTGTTAGATTATGGATAAGGCCGCATATTAGGCTGTTAGCTTATTATTATATGGGCTAATTAATGTTGTTTTAGTAGGCCTACAATAGTGATGACAGTACGCGAAGTGTACTTTATTAAGGGCTTTTGTTATATGAACATATTGCATTACAAATGAATAATGTAATATGTATTTTAACCTATGAATTCAACTAGCTTGATACTAATTTAAAAACACAATAAATTACAATAAATGTTTTTTTGTTTTTTTTTTACATTGTATTTTGCTTTTTTCATATGACGCACTGATATGCACTGACGCACCTATCTGTTGGGCTACTTGTTTTCATTTGGGTTAGAAGGTAAATGCAGGTGAATATATTTCTCGTAGTTATATGTTGTCTCCAGTAGGCCTATCTGTAAGAGACGCATGTCTGCTCACTCATCACCCACCCACATGTGAGAATGTTTCGGGAGAGACTTGAGTTTTCAGACTTATGAAACTTTGCAAGGTGTTGTAGTGAAACAAAATCTGAATATTTCTAGTTTTTCCACAGTTCATAGGATCTCATCCGAATGAACCTTCAAACGGGCTCTTACACTCTGATCTTACTGCTGATCCTGTATCATAGCCTCTCGTGACCTCTAAATTACTCTGTAATAGAATTACAGTTTTTAATCCTGCTTGCCAGAACGCCTCATCACAGGCTGCTGGGTCGAGAACAACACTTGCGGTACTCCTTTCAAAAAATGAATGCAGTCACATATGTTTATGAAATTTGTAATTGTTAATCGACTTCACAAAATGAACGTCATTGGTAACTCGTGTACTGTCTATCAAAAATAATGTGCCTGTCTCTCCAAAGCCAAGTAGTTTTTCAGATCAAGGTATTGCTCGTATTACAGTTTTGAACGATGGCGGGAAAAGGATAGACACCAGTAGTCGGTCATAATAAGTAGCCTATAGAATTTATACGAATTTTCAACAATAGGCTGCCAGGTAAAATAATAAGTCTAATGAAGTGATGTAACATAACATTTCAGATGTGAGAAGTTTTAATAATGAATCTTTTAAAATATATAATTATTTCAGAAGCAGCTAAAGATGTAGCCTATATACAGTGAGGTTGGAAATTCCCGTCAACGTGTTTTTTATTATTATTATTATGTGTCGCATTTTAGGCTACGTTATTTGAAACTGCTTTAAAAAAAAAACTTATATATTTATAATTTTTTATTATTATTATTGATTGATTTATTACCCCATTATGCTCATAACATCAATAATAAAAGTAGGCCTACTCTATAAAATAAAATGATCATTAAATGTGTATAATAAAAATAATCATGTGAATCATGAATTTAAATTTTAATAACTCGTTTGGATGATGTTTGTTTGTTTGTCTGTTTATTTACTTATTTATTTATTGGGCATTTAGCCGACCGTTGTCATCCTATCATCTGCCCAATGCACAGCTTGCCACAATCGCGATAGCATGCTAATTCACGGTTCGGATTTTAGCTTCACGTACCTTGTTCTGTGTGTTTTTTTTTTTTTTTTGTGAGAAGGGTACTGTTTCGGGAGGCAAAAGGCCCAGTCTTGCCAAGAGTGGTTGCACTGACAGGCTATGCCGAGGCTCCACGCTTTCAATCCGGGTCAGAGGGAACTGACGCTCATTGAGAACTGCATGAATACACACGAATAGAAAAGTTGTGTTCAGTTAACCGATGAAATCAGAGAAAAAACAGGGCTGTACAATCTTTTCTTATTGCCGTCTGCGGTCCAGTTGTGTTCATTTGTCTCTATGCGACGAAGGTTATGGGAACAGGACAAAAAATCTATTCTGCCTTTTTGACACCCTCGCCAGTGATGATAGTAGGCCTATACACAGGCTTCGGGACTGGATGTGTATGAAAATGTTATGTAGGCCTATTGTTGCCGTTGTCACGTACTTATATTCTGTAGATTACTTCGTGTATTCACATTGCAAGGGAAAAAATATCTGAAATTGTGTAACTGAATTATTAGACACTTTATAGGTAGCTACAGCAAGAGTTTAAGAGAGCAGTCTCTTTGCAGCTCTGCGCAAAGTCTGTAGGCATGGGGCCACAAAATTTCAAGATACGTTGCTGGCAAATTACTTTTTTATCTTTTATTATTATTATTATTATTATTTATCAATATCTTATGATAGCTATATGAAATATAAAAGTCAGTTTAATGCAAGAAGTGATTCTCGTAAATTAATTTCCTCCATCACACACAAATGACAAACGCGCTGTTTACCACCTGTTTATCTTATTCTCAAATGGCAGTATTGATATTACAGTTTAAAAGAAAACTGTTGTTCTCATAACCAATTTATCAATACTAAACATATTTGAGACGAATATCTGCCAATAAATTAATGTAGTCTGAATGATAAAGATCACTGTGAAGTGATTTGAGAGCTCTAGCCAGTGATAGTCTGTCCGTCCACTGCAGATGAACCACTGCAGAGGTCAAAAGTAGTCTCTCGCGATCAACTAAATGAATGCAAATCAAAGGATTCTTTATTTAAGAGCGTTTGTGTAATCAAGTGTCATTAGGATCAATGGGTATTTCCTACTGTCGCGCAGATTTAGACTTGAGAGGACGTACAAGGCATAAACAATGCGCCCTACATAATTATGAACATGAGTGAAATAATAAACGCAGCATTATTTAGCATTGCCGGTTGTGAGCTGAAAGTTTCGTCTAGTCTTTATGTTATCTGTCGTGAAACCGACACACATGAATGGGAGGAATAGAGAGCGACGATAAGGGGCAAACGTAATAGGTATATAGGCTAAACAAATCAATTTATAAAACAAGGACGTCTTAACTAATTAAAAAACAATTAGTTTTCTTGTTACAAATATCTAAACTCATCTTTAATAATATTCATTACATCGACAAATTAAACAAGCTGATTAGGTTATTTGTCACATCTACAAGCTGTTCCTCTATTTGTGGCTGCTAAATTAGAAGTGTGCCAAATAGGAGACGCACGAAGTTAGGATATGTAGATTTACAACGTTATATTGTTTAGTGCATGACTATCCTCTATAAAATGTACCCATAGTAGCCTATATTTTACGTCAACAAACTGTTTGTGTTTGTTAAAGTGCGCTGAAAAAAATTCTGGAGCAAACTAACTAAACTTCCAAAGGAAGTGCTTGGTACGGTTTTCTGTTTGTGTATGCGAGTTAGGACTGCTCGCCCAGAGGGAGCTTTCTCCTTGCATAGCTCAATTTTGAAAGAAACGCCGTTTCGTTGACTACAATGGGACACTGGGCCAGGGGAGGAGTCCTCCATGATTAGTGAATTTAATGGCGCCTTCACTTAATTTTTGCATTGTAGCCACTGGCTATTAACAAAAATACAAAAAAAGACGAATGTTCGCCATCACCGCGAATTTTATGTTTAAAAACCTTTCTGTAGGCCTACTACAAATTGTGTTTGTTGAAGAATTGTGTTGCATATGTTACACTGCTGATCAACTTATTTCATGCTCTCCGTAAATTGGAGAGAAAACTACTAGAATGTTGTTGTATAGAAATTAGAAAATGTTTTGTGGAAATGACACACATAATGCAGTTTTATAACAAAATTGAATACTGTATTTTCAGTTTAGAAACGTATACATTAACAGAAACACGCAAGAAAGTAACATTGAATTATAAGCGCTGGACTGGAAACATGAAATAGACTTGGTCAGTCGATGATGATATCCAATATTTTGTCTTTTGCATTAATCTCGACTGATAATTCATGGTCCCTAGCGTTCTTTTCATGGCATAAAACAGAGAAACAAAACGCCTAGAGCACGTTTACGTTTTGACGAATAGTTTATGTAGGGACACCAAGCCAAGAAAAGTGAACAGGGATAGAAAAGAGAATGGGTATAGCAATATTATTTACAGACTTATTTCTACACATATATTACAGACTGGGAGAATGGTCGCATTATTTAAGATATACATAATTCAATATAAAATCTCGAAATAAAAATAAAAATCTGATACAGTCATAACGATTCATTTCCAGTTTGACCAGTACCCCACACAGGCAGTGACAGAAGTGTAGTAAAAAGGTGCTTACGACTCAAATGATTGTCTGATGAACAAAAAGGAAAAGAGGATTGCATCTTGGCTGCTCGTCGTCACTCGGACTAAAACAGAAAAAAAGGCGATGGACACCGGTTCCTGGTAATTCCCTCTTCACGGTGGTCCTGGTAGACATAAACGTGGGGCATTTCCCCATATACAAAAAAGAAAAAAATATATATATTTAGATATATATAATCATGCAAGTGATGGGGTGGGGAAAGGTGTGGGGTCCATTGAAAGCGCTTGAAAAAAGACGTGCTTTTATGTTTTTCTTTTTATAATAGTAATATCAATTGGTCCTTTTTCATCTTCCCCGATAATTAATCAAGTTTATTCAGGTCCTTTTTCCTGTATATATTTCTCTTTTGCGTATCATACGTCGCATTCCGAGTCACTTGATGTTACTGAAAGAATTGATGTGCCCGTGTCGACTCGCTCTGTCATACTCGAGACACTGGTCGTTGGACTAGCTGCAGTTGATGGCGACTCCGCCGAACTGCGTGGGGTGCCGCCGGATTCTGAAAGGGACCGCATGCCATTCTGCCCTATTGCTTGATGCTGGAGCCTATAGCAGAAAAGTGAGAGAATGGTATGCCGTTAGATATAAAAGACTTAGGCCATTTTCACTGAAAAACGCGCCTCCATTTTCACGCAGCTAATTATTATGCTAGGCTATATTAATATAGTTCTTTAAAACGATATAGATAAAAATACCTAAGACAGAGAGATGAAAATCAACATTTGCTTACATGGTCAAATAAATACTACAGCTGTTGTTTTTGTGGAAAACGATTACATAAAGCATGGCCGCTACAGGATTAGCCTATGTCTATACCAAAATATGATCATATTTATCCTCGAATTTCGATTAACTTCTCATGATATCTAGTATTGATAGAATTAGTTATTGTATTCATTTGTATGTTTATATGTTCAAATTAGGTGTGATTAGTTAAAGATGTCAGTTTTAGTATGCTGCATGACCAGAACGTCATAGTTCTGTTTAACGATTTGTAATCATCCAGTCGAGTCCAATTTGTAGATTTATCCCTTAAATAATATAAATCATTTACACCAGTCAAAGTGTGTGCTTCGTTTCTGCTGCTTTCTCATTCCCTAGACCCACAGTAATATTTAGCGTTTAGGAGGAAAAATAATTTGACTAAATCACCAGAAACAACTCTCACTCTAACTAATTTACGCCATGTTATCTGTAATATAATTACGAAGTGCACTGGGAGTGAAACAAAGCCTAATAATTGGCAAGATGTCAGATATACCAAACATTAATTTGTAGCCTATATTTCTCAATGCATGAGTGTCCGCAGAATAGGTTTACAACTATTTGTATTTACAATGTCATGTTGCAAAAGTAACTGTCTAAGAATGTTTGTGATAAACTCTCTATAATTACTTTGAATATAGACGATTTGGATAGATTTTACTTTTCCAAATATAGCAACAGAGAAATGCTATTAATGCTATTTTTAGACGTAGCCTATCCATATTTGTATTGTTATTGCTAGTATCTAAACATGGGAACAACTGTTAAATTAAGATTTAAATACTTATGTCAAAAACGACAAAAATGCTACATTTTTGTCATACAATAGCTTTGCTGTGAAGAATATACACATTTGATTACATGTTGTTTTTGCTATTTCAGGTTTCATCGATGAATCATGGGAATCTTTTCCTTTGCATAATTTTTTTCACATGTTAATAAAATTGATACAGGTATGTTTGATCTACTTGCTTTTATATTCTGGTTGAGGCTTTCAAAACATCTTACACATGACAAATAAAATGTCGTCGTTCTCCCTCCCTCGTCTCTAACATTTGATTCTGTTTTTACTGCAGTACTTCCTAACTCGTGTTCACATATTTCACAACTTTTCATTTATAAAATAATACAATAATGATTAAACACTTAAAACGCAAATTTCCAAGGAAAGTTAAACATGCCTAACGTGACTGACCTGTTTTTTGCTGCTGCTGCCCTGTCTCGTTGTCTCCGGTTTTTAAACCAATTTCCGACCTGTGTAGGAGTGAGTCCAGTGGCTTGAGCCAGTTCTCTTTTCTTGCTGGGGTTTGGGTAGGGGTCCTGAAGGTACCACTCCCGTAACAGACCTCGCGTCCGCTCTTTGAAACAATGCGTCTTCTGCTCACCGTCCCAGATGGTTCTAGGCAGGGGAAACTTCTTTCGCACCCTGTACTTATCAACCGGTCCTAGGGGACGCCCGCGTAATTTCTCGGCCTCCTGATAGTGAGCCTCGAGCCACATCGCTTGTAGTTTACCATGCGAGTCCTTGGTAAACTTGTGGTTTTCCAGAATGTGATAGAGATCGCGAAAATTGCCTGTGTGAAAGGCAACAACAGCCCGGGCACGTAGGATGGATTCATGCTTGTTGATCGCCTCGCAAGCACCCGGTGCCACTGGAAGCGACCATAGGAAGCGACCCAGCCGCTCGATGTCCCCGGTCTCCTCCAGCGTCTCGCAGACGCTCGCCACTTGCTCCGGAGAGAAGTTTAGGGTCGGTAGCTGAAACATTGACAAGTCTTCGGGAGACCTGGTGCTGGGCGCACTGCTCGCCAAGACCAAAGGGCGATCAGCAAAGTTTGGCAGGAAGAAATGAGAGGGATAAAGCTCTAAAGGCGATCTGAAAACCATGGAAATGACCTGAGAGAGAATCAAATTTGCGAAGGAAAAAAGAACGACGAATTCAAATTGAATGATTCAATAGCTATCGCCTAATGACACCAGCCTCATAATATCTCCCCCTAAATCCACCGTGAGTGTAGCATTGAAATATTTTGTTTCGCTTTTCTATTGGTCTTCTTGGTGTCTATCAACCGGTCCTAGGGGACGCCCGCGTAATTTCTCGGCCTCCTGATAGTGAGCCTCGAGCCACATCGCTTGTAGTTTACCATGCGAGTCCTTGGTAAACTTGTGGTTTTCCAGAATGTGATAGAGATCGCGAAAATTGCCTGTGTGAAAGGCAACAACAGCCCGGGCACGTAGGATGGATTCATGCTTGTTGATCGCCTCGCAAGCACCCGGTGCCACTGGAAGCGACCATAGGAAGCGACCCAGCCGCTCGATGTCCCCGGTCTCCTCCAGCGTCTCGCAGACGCTCGCCACTTGCTCCGGAGAGAAGTTTAGGGTCGGTAGCTGAAACATTGACAAGTCTTCGGGAGACCTGGTGCTGGGCGCACTGCTCGCCAAGACCAAAGGGCGATCAGCAAAGTTTGGCAGGAAGAAATGAGAGGGATAAAGCTCTAAAGGCGATCTGAAAACCATGGAAATGACCTGAGAGAGAATCAAATTTGCGAAGGAAAAAAGAACGACGAATTCAAATTGAATGATTCAATAGCTATCGCCTAATGACACCAGCCTCATAATATCTCCCCCTAAATCCACCGTGAGTGTAGCATTGAAATATTTTGTTTCGCTTTTCTATTGGTCTTCTTGGTGTCGTTGTAGGGTTGTCATGGCAGCCCTGCCAATCACTGTCAAGCGTGCCAATCATTAGCCAGTACGTAGAGGCTTTCACCACTTCGGCTGCACGCACGGGGGGTTATCGGGAACTCCAATCTCAACAGCACCCTCCCTCCCTTGACTCGCGTGAAGTCGAAGCAGAGTCTCGCCTATTTGTTGAATGGAATGAGCAATTAGTGGGTGGAATATTATTGTGATCTTAACGAGGCTCGTTAAAGTTAAGAAGATATGTAGGGAGAGAAGGCAGGGGTGGGGTCTCGGGATGACAGTCACGGACATGGGAATTTAAATGAAGCGCTAAAACGGAATCTACGACAGGGTACACAGATAGGTATTTCATTCTTTAGCGCCTTGTACGAAGCTGGAGAAGATACGATGTTGCGCCGGCTCGCTTAACCCATGAACACAGTAGCCGTAAAAGCATGTACTGAATTTTATATTTCAACGGATCGTGTGTTCGCTTTGCATATCCGACGCTGAAAACTCCCGGATCGTTTTTGTACTTCGATCGCATTTCGGTACGATATGACTGCTATTCTCGCACAGTGACAACCGTTTAGCCTACTAGTGGACGGCGCATCTCTGTTGCTCCACTCATGCTACTCAGAGACCAAACACTGGCCCATTGCCCATGCATGTTGAGAAAAGCACGTGATCGTTGATGCATATTTGGTTTTATTTAATTCAACTTTTCTCTTTTTCCGTTACAACTATAGGCTATTATTCTGTGCGCTACTTAAGGTCGTTAAAATTAGAAAGCCCGTTTCCCGAGAATGAAGGACATAATATATATGTCACGAGATTGGGTTTCCAATGGCATGTTGGTATGGGTTTCGTCTTGGTCTGGGTCTGCATCAAAGAGTTTGTGCTTCATTATATTTAGACAATGCTTAGTTGGTGTTAAAAATGTAGGCTACGCGTCTACTCGATTAAGAATAATGACCATATTGATAGAGGCGTAATGAAACGCAGCATCCAGACTTTCTCTAATCTAATGCTGAAATAATTTAATGCATTCCAGAAGTGTTCAGGGATTCGGAACGTGTATGTCTCTTTCAGATATTTAATTCCATCTTTTCAAATAATTATGAATGTAAATGGGATAATACAATTTATTTGTTTTAACTTTCCTATTCCGGTTACTTATTATTAGCCTTTACACAAACGTAGTGCAAGCTCGTGTATGCTTAGCAAAATGAGGGGCGGGGAACAGATCCTAATTGATGTATTGGGTCACGTTGTGTCTCCAGGATCAAATCTGTTTGTTCTTCTGTCACAGGAAACTTAAATGAAGTAATTCCAAGAGGCACTTGAAGTGTTCCCTTTGGAAAGATTTATGGACTGGAAATAGCCTGTGTTATTTCATTGTTGACTGTATTTTTGGCCAAGATGTTTTACATTTAGAAAAGCTCTTCATTAGCCTATGTCATATAGAGGCCTTGTTCTCTAACATGATTAAAATCATTAGGCTACATTTTGGAGACATCAGTGTTTGCATGACACGGTTCAAAGATGTACTTGCAATAGTGGAAATGCCGTTAAAACAGAAAAAACCTGCCAAGTTGTCTAAATTCACTTTGTTTAACATAGCCTTTGTTTTCGTTAAGCAAGTCATTAGCATCCCCAAATAAGTTCTTTCACCTGGTTTAATCGTCTGTTTATCCCCTAGCTTTCATTGCTCTGTTCTATGCCAAAATCAGCAGGGAGCAAGGTCCTCAATACCGATGAACGTTTAGCTCCGTCTTTGTTTATTTACTGACAAAGACTATGAAAGAAGAATGTAATAGACAGTGGATTATTTCGCAGAACATAATAAATATGTGTTTCTTTAATACTTTCAGTATTTTTGAGTGAAGTGACATCAGGGGTTTGAAACTTAACGTAATTTCGGCGTTCACTGTCTCTCTGAGAGAGCCATATAACTTAAATAAAGCTAAGTGTCCTCAGGATGCCAGAGATCATTGAGAAGAGCTCGGTCGTATGAGAAGGTAAGCAAACCATTTCTTAGCTTTCTATTCAAACTTGCGCTCACTTCTTATCACACGAAAATGTGTCATCCCATACTCTTACCAATGTTGGCAACGCGGTTAACATGCATGAATAATTTTGTGCATTGTGTGGTGAGTCGGGGACTTGCAAGTGTTTGAGGAGGAAAGGGCACGGGACAATGCCTTCTCGTTAAAGGTTTTATTTCATTTTAAACACTTATTCTGTTTTTTTTTCTTCACATTCACTTAGGTCATAACACATTGCCAAACAGGAAATCGATCTTCAGGTGACGGCTGCAGAAACACAGAGTTCTATCAAGAGACATCTTCTCGGAAGCGGTGTGGTTTGAGTCTTTCAGTTTTTTCTCTTTTCTTAAACTAACTAATGGGTTGTAAAACTGGACGTGGTTCCATCGATTTCGATTCATTGCTCACTCTTTTTTTTCCTTTTATGTCACGTCTCTTTCTTGTCTGTCTTTCCCGCTATGTTTTCCCTGGTTTCATCCAGTTATAAATTAGGCTATTATGATATGTTTCTGGTGCTATACCGCAACAGTTCCATCCAAAATGGACTTGATTTAAATGTGGCCATGAGGTCTGTGTTGTTTGTACAAGAGTGGACATCTTTTCATCATTTGAATCGTATTACTTATTTTTAAAATAGCTAATTGTTCCGAGAGACTCACCAGAGAGTTGGTCAAGTTTTTAAGAGTGTTTAGGGCTTCGTAAAAGACACCAAGATGCAGTTCACAAGGCGAAGGCGGTAGAACAAACAAAAAGCATCGTTCAATACCAATTAAAGCCATGCATATTCCCAGATTATCGCTTGTGAAGTTGTCATCCTCTGCCGGGACGTTGCTCTCACTCCGTGAATCATGCGAGACAAATGCAGCTTGCAGCGTTGTGGGGCCGTCGTGACGGGGCGCAAATGCCCGTTTCTATTCTCTTCTTAGGGTCTTAACCTCGGCTGTATTTTGAATCCGCGTGGCTTGTTAAATGCAGGCAGCACAATGGATTCGTTTTATTACTTCTGCCTATATGATGTGACACCTAATTATGTAGGTAGCCAATATACCATATTTTTGGGAAAAATTTTTTTAGAATGACAAATGTTTGATATGTGATATTTGTAAAAGGAAATTGGGTCATTTTATAATTTTGTTATATGTTGATCATCGAACTCACTCTTTGAAATTCTCTATATGATTGATTTGAGCATTAATTTTTAAAATCATTTAGCCTATCTGCTATAGTATAAATAATTTTTAGTTAGGCTATTAGTTATGAGTCCCTGCAACCTCAATGATAAGTTACTTTTTCTTTTTTTGGCTGGGGGAGGGAGGCGATATGCGAGCACCATTTTCAACAGAGATGCACCCCCCCCCCCCCCCCCTTTTTTTTGGGCCCAAAAAGGTTCATAGTTGTACCTTCAGAGTAAGGCTAAGGTACTAATATGCGCCTTTAGGGTAAATAAGGTAAAAGGTTGTCCCAGTGGCATTTTCTGACAGTGTATCCTAAAGATCATAATATCATTTTGACCACTAATGATTAAAAAAGGCATTTACCAACCACACTCTCAGAAAAAAAGGTACAAAAGTTGTCACTTGGGCGGTACCTTTTCAAAAGGCACACCTTTGTACCTAAAGAGGGAGGCGATATGCGAGCGCCATTTTCAACAGGGAGGCGCCCCCCCCCCCTCCCTTTTTTGTGTGGTCTCATTAAGTGGGCATCCTGCTAGGTCTGCGGAGTTATACGGGAGCTGTCCAATCACTGCATTTGCACGGCTTGTTAGTGACATTTAATGAGGGTTCTCTGCGAACCAAGTGAATGGCGCTTCAATGTTAGATTTACCTTGTGTCAACTCGTTACTTCTAATGAAGCCATTGGAGGTTTCCCTTGTGAATGGAGCCGGACGCCTGGAACTGCAGGCCCTCTTTCTTCCGGTTTCTCTTAGAGCTCTGGCTTGGCCCAAATCCATAGTGTGTGGTGTGGGTGGTGAGGACGTGCACTGTATTTTGGGGGGTCGAGCGGAGTAACGGGGATATTCATAAATAGATAGCTACATTGTATCCATTCTAT
Source organism: Sinocyclocheilus grahami (assembly GCF_001515645.1). Taxonomy (NCBI): domain Eukaryota; kingdom Metazoa; phylum Chordata; class Actinopteri; order Cypriniformes; family Cyprinidae; genus Sinocyclocheilus; species Sinocyclocheilus grahami. The sequence continues at coordinate 800,139 of NW_015505507.1, forward strand.
TGTGCGTTAAGTGATTATGTTGATTTTTGGACCTTATTCGGGATCAACGTCTTATGCACGTGATAAGCGAACTCAGTTCCCACCTCGATAAATTTAAATGTAGCCTACAACCACAAACATACAACGCACTTCTCTAAAATCCACCACTACAATCACATGTTCCACTGTTTTGACATTTAGGGATATTTTTGTGTTTAAAAGGGACTAAAGGAGTATAATCAGTTACTCAAAATAATAAAGTAATAGTGATGATTATTATATAGAATATGTACAGTATGACGACTGTATGAAATTAATTTCTTTTTGTATGAACCCTTTGAATGTATTTTTAGAAAATCGTCTGCATAAAGAGTTTGCATGGTCAGACTAACTTGAGCCATTTTAACCCCAATTAGGCTATGTTAGGTGTATGATGTTTATGATCTGTACCGTTTTCATTAACAAATAAAATATTTGTAATAATTAAAATAAACAATAGACTAAGCAAAATAGTTTAAAACTTCAGAGAAGCATGTCGATATGTAGGCTACATCGATTTAGGATAATATTTACAAAAAAAATAAATAATAGACCATAGGAATTCGACGTGGTTAAATTAGATTTTTGTTTGCTACATCATGTTATAATTTAATCAGGTGGGGTTGTTTTGTCAATCTTGCAGGTGCAAAATGACACGACATAGCCTAACCATTGAGGCTGCTGTCATAACGACCCGGGGCAACCCAACAAAAATTCATAAAGGCTGGCAATCTGTCACTTTGCATTTACGAGGAGTTTTCTATTAGTGGTTTTAAATAGGCAGAAAGTGAAACACGGATCTGCGCCTAGTAAAACAACTCAAACTGGAGCAAATCGTCAACATAGGCGAATTATTAGCGCCTCAGTTGAGCTACTGCTGAAAGGGCAGACCCATTCATGAATTTTGCTCAGTCTCTTCGTCCATCCCCCCTTAGTCATTCATGTTATATTATGATTCATTTAAGAGATGTTAGAAAAATGAGACTCGGGTGTATAGGTGGGACATTTTTTCACTTTAACTTATTCTAATTATAGTATTTCAATAGTCTTATAACTTGTGTATATGATTGATTTGTGGATTAGGACACTTTTTATCCACTTTTTATTTTTTAAATATTTTCCCCTCCACCATATTATCACTGTACTTTGGATATATATAGCATACTGTAGACGTGCTGAACTTTAAACAGAAGTTCGAGGGCTGAATTTTAAAAAATGAATTAAGCTACTCATTACTCATTCTTTCATAATAATACACTGCATAACATTTGGTTAAATACAGCGATAAAGATTGCATTTTGTTTATTTGTGTTTTATTATTATTCGACTCACTTGTTCACATTTAAGCGAATTTTAGTGAACACAGTGCATAATAATGCAAAATGCAACCTGCTGTGTTTAACACAAGCCTCTTCCTCGTCCTTCATTTGACAGGGAGTCAAGTGACTGAAAAATTACACGACTGAAACAAGCATATATAAATGGGACAAGCCCTGCTATTGTAGCTTGACGTGTTTTTGTTCCTGTTATCGAGAATGACAGTGATTGTTGCTCGAGAATGATAAATAATAACTGCATTTTATTTTGCTCACATCAGGTGTTTTTTTTTACATTGCCTAAACTGCTGTGTTTAACATAATAATTAATAATAATTAACATAAGCCGTAATACACATTTGAATGAATTAGTTTATGTATTGGTATTTGCTTGATACGTCGAATAAGGTTGCTGGTTCTTAAATTCTGTATTGACATTATGTTACATTTCCAAGTTTCATCATTAAAACTGTTTCATCATCGATGAATACAGGCTTGTTAAACAATACATCTAAAAACATTAACTTAGTGTGTCTGCATGACCTGTGCCGACCCACAAAAGCTCTCATTTGTAAAGGTTACCAGGAAGTCCTTTGGTAAACATGTCGTATTAAAAGTGCTTATCTCTGATATCAACTTACATTAATTCCAACTCACTTGGGGAAAAAAAGACTTGGCACAAAAGACTTACACGTAAATGCAACCAATGCAAATTATTTATTACTGATGCAGTTCTTTGACATTTGTAATAAAATATTTAACTTTTCATTTAATTTGAATTCTTTAAGCCTTCTCAGAAGTTTAAATCAAGGAGGTAAATACTGAGCTTTTTAGGTCTACTTACTTGGCATTAACTTGGCAGGGACTGAAAGTGTAGCATCTAGAACTTGTTATTCATGGGTGAAAAGCATCTGTCGAATAGGATTTCTGTCTTAAGAAGAGTTTGACCACAGAGATCAATAGAGGACGTCTGGATTGCTTCAGGAGATGCAATGCGCTACATCGCTGTGACAGGTACAAGGCGCTACTTTGAGGAGACGAGACGCTCCGAACATCAACAGGTAGATCTAGGCCTAACGAAAAGCTAAAGGCAAATTCAACAAATAAGAACACCAAGTGATTCCGGATGAAGCAAGGGGTCACGGTGGGGTGGGGGGTTATTGTAGTATGCATTTATCACCTAACACTATTGTTCTACGTATTGTAAAATAACTTTGATCAAGGAAAATGTGAACTTTCTTGATCACACATATTTTAAACGGTATATTACTGTCAGGGAGTTACAAACAAAGAACTCTCTGGCGTTTTGGTCTGTTCCTCACGACAGCCGGACGTATTTTTACTCTTTTGACGTTACGTAGATATAGATCAACGAGGAAAAGAAAGAGGCCATTTCTGGTCTAGTTGTTTACTTTTCAAATGTATATTACTCACAAGAGATGCTGCAAAATTGCCATTCTATTTCAATTAATGTTGTTTGAAGAGGTTTAGTAAAATTACAGAATTTTATGTTTGTCATTGTATTTTCCGACCAAAAAAAATCTTCATAAAAGTTGCACATTTCGTTAAATAGACTTAATTAGGCTAATTTTAGATTTTTCGTGAATATAGGTCTATATGATGAAGCAAAGCTTGTGAGAAGGTTTCAGCCAGGGGTTTATAGTCTGTCTAATCAGTGTCTTATTTGTGTGACTAGTGTCTTCAATTCACAGTGAATTATTTCCTTTGGAAAACTGTCCATGACACCATTCTAAAACATTCTTTTATAGCGCCTGCTTAAGGTACTTGATCACAATTTTTTTTAATTAACTCACATGCATTTTTTATTATTAGATCACTAAACTAAATTATTAGCAGATACTCAAGCAGATGTCAAAACGTCTTAAAACTGTTTATGAGTGAGTGACTGAGCCACAGTGCGCGACGAATTGGCCTATCCCGTGCCCAAATGAAAAATTAATGACTGACAGCTGTAACCTGTATAGCCTGCCCTCGGTCTTTCAATAGCTGTGATGGTCATCACGTCCACCGGTGAGTTTCTTAGTGATTTATGATCTCTTATTCCCTGATATGGATTGAGAAATACAAAGGGAGAACGAAACCCCAAATCATCTAAATAATTCTCTACGTTTTTGGATTTCATGGGTAGTTTCTTTTGCCGAAATAGCAGCAACCATCTATAAGGCTGTATGAATGTATTTCTAGTTTAGTTTTGGCCTTATAGTGCAAGGGTTCTCAGATTGTTTGCTGTGAACGAGACAACTATGCGCGCGCACTCAGACAAGGTGAATCTAAAGGCAAGATGTCGCGCAGAGGTAATGGGAAGTTATTGGGAGGTTGTCCTACCATATTGTCCTGCAGGTCTGTGGTTCGCGGCGGGGTTAAAGAAACTGTTGATATCTTTGTTTGCTCTCTCCGCAAATCCCTTTCCTTCCTAAAAGAGGATGTGTCCTGCCCAGCAGGGCTGCGCTCACCGGCTCGCACCCCTGTTTGTTTTTATAGGTTTACAACATTGACCAAAACAGGAATACAAATAATATTGCGACGTCATAAACTGCACGGTTTGGTCTTGTCTTTGTGAAAGCAAACACCCGTCCTCGATCTAAAGTGAATTCTTTGTCTTTGGCTATTTTTGTCTGCAATAACCCAGAAAATCCTTCTGCCCGTTTCCGAGTAACCTGCTATTGTGCGAAAAAAAAGAACATTTGCTCAGCATTTTTTAAACCTTATTCAATAACCCTTTTATATGAAAGTAAATGTGTTTTAAAACGGAGATTGGGTTGTGATAATGGATTATTCATGTAAAACAATACAAATGTCACATTTCAAATCGTCTATTATTGTTTTTGTTGTTATGTTAATGTAAACTTGACTTAAATTCATAATCAAGTATATTTCATGGTCTTTGAAATTATGGCATATGGTTAGTTGCATACATGCTCACTTTTCCTTACGCAGTAAAAAACATTCTCTACATTGCAGTTATATGTCGTCTTTGAATGCTATGGTTCACATTACTGAGGAGTTTGCAGTATTTGACCCATCAGAACAATAACATTGTTTGTCAGCCTGTCACTACTCGGATGACTGAGCTGCTAGCACTGTGTGAGTGTGAGAATGACTCTGAGTGTATGAGATGAAGAGACAGAAGGGGAGGGAAAAATAGTGTTATGTCCTCTGTATTCCAGAACATGACTTGAGGCTCTTAGCACTTTTTCAATTTTTTTTCTATGTATGTGTGTGTGTGTGTGTTTGCATGTGTTGATATTGCCTCCATTAGCCTCATTAGATCTGTTTAGCTGCAGAGCATCACAAACAAGCTGAACATCATTAGAGCTCACATCTCTCTCACTCTCTCTCTTTCCCACTTTTCCATTCTCCTCATCTCTCTAAGTACTGGTATCAGGTGGTATAACATGTAACGCAACCTGAAAATCCTAATACTGTTGTACAACTTATGCAAATCAAGACACTGTTTTTATTAAGAACACTTTGGGATAAGAATAGTATTACACTACTGCAAGGAGTATTTTGTTTTTCAAGAAAGGGACACATTCAATTATTAAATTCTTTTTTAATGTTTTTTTTTATCAATGTTACCAAAGATTTTTACTTCAAATAAATGTTGTTCCTTAAACTGTGTTCATCAAAGACTCCTGAAAAAAACACTTCCATACTTTCCACACTTATTAAACAGCACAACCATTTTCAACTAGTAATAATTATAAGAATAATTGTTTCTTGAGCACCAAATCAGCATATTGATTTGAATGATTTGAACACAGACTTATTAGCTGCTGAAAATTCAGCTTTGTCATTAAAGAAAAAATAAAAATGACAAATAAAACAGAAAACAGATATTTTTTTTTACATTGTAAAAATATTTTTTCAACATTACTGTTTATGAAAGTATTTTTGATTCACTAAATGCAACCTTGGTGAATGTAAGAGACATTTAAAAATCCTTACAGACCCCAAACCTTTAAACAATCCAATCTGAATGAACCATCACTATCTACCCTGGTCAGAGTGTCCCTTAGAAACCCTGTTAAGGTCCCAGGCTGTGTGTTTATTGTACTGTTCGACAGAGGACAAAAAAACACAACAATGGCATTTTATTAATAATGGTTATTTTTGTTTTTTCAGTGGATGGTGAGTTTTTAGACTTTTTTGTTATAGATCTTACAGAATTAAATACAAACATTAACATTCATGCCTGTGATACTGAAATTCTAGTACCTACGCTGTAAATAAATGAGGCTGGAATGTGCTACATGACTCCACTGGACAAATGTGAACAATAACAAAATGTAGTGCTGTGTAATCCTGTATCTAAAGTATAAATCCTAAATGAAATTCCATAAAAGGATTAGTAGAGTCACAGAGGAGCCGGTTAAGAGTACCAAAGGTAATTTGTAACCTTAGCAACTACTGGAAATGGGGATTATCACAGCCATGTGGGCCGCCTTTGTAGATTGGGCCAGAGTGAGGTTGCCCAGGCTACAACCCGGATTCCTAAATCATCATAAAGAGTCGCAGACAGATTTATAAATTCTAATTTATATAGAGGAATTAATTCTAGATAGTATCACACCTATTTATTTAAAAATAATCTTTACTGACATTTAAAAAAGGTAACGCAATTGTACAGTTTGAGTGTTGACATATGTTGTTTGTAAATTAAGGAATATCTGTACCAGGCTGATAAGCATTTTCAGGATTTCAACCCTTTTCTTGCTGCCACCTCTTAAAAATGAAATGACACAGAATGACGTCTGTTTTATTGTTGAACGTCCTTAAAACCAGAGCTAATCTAGTAACTGGATTTAACTGGGTTTTACCAAGATGTTGTCCAAAGCTTCAGTTCAAAGCAAGAAACTCACAGTCTAACGTTTAATCACAGAGGCATTATCCAGCAAGTTTAACCACTTTCTTGTTGGGACTTCTCAAATGTCTTATTGCTTAATCATGTGGAAGTGACAACAGCCAAACCCTCTCTATCTCTCTCTCTTCTCTCACTCTCTCTGTCATTCTATTTTCATTTTTTTGTAAGTTTGGGGAAGCTATTAAAGCAACAGTAAAAGGCTTCACAAATGACATTTGCTGACATTCAAGGAAGTGCATTTATCAGCCAAGTACAGTTCACCTTGGTGAATGAAATCCATTTGTGCCAGTGTATGCCTAGTGGCCTCTCTTTCTCTCATTTGCGCTTTCTTTCTCTCCCTTTCTCTCTCTTTTTCTCTCTCTAAATTGATGCCCAGCGAATGGGGAAATGGCGAGGTGGCGCACGGTGCGGCAGCTGCTCTCAAATGTCACGCTGGAAAATCTTTAATGGGCTAAGTGTAGCCTTTCCGGCCCCAACTTGTCAGGTAATCAGAAATCTCTGTGACTCCTCTCCCTCCTCGCTCCTCTTACCACATTTCCAAGCTCCCCAGGGCCACATCCCAACATTAATTACACGTTATTCTGTTCGGAACTCTACCGCCGTGAAACAGATAGACTGCTTTTAAAAGTCAAGACACTGGAGGAAAAATCTTCGCTGCTTGGTTATACATTTATTATCAACAGGGAAGCTTATCATATTCTTCGCTTGTTTCAAAGACTTGTGCCATAACTGTGAAGGAACTCAACGTAATGGTTACAGGACAAGATGACAGTATTTCTTCAACTTATGCATGTTACACATTATACATCTTCTATAGCACACAATACAATTCTTGAGAAAGGATTTCTGATTTATTTTATTTATTTTCTGTTTTTTTTTATTGCAGTTTGCCTGACTTTATATGTGTAGCTTGTCAATTTAATCTGTTATGTGATTTATGATTGTATAAACACTGGATACAAACAATAAACAAGAGTATTTTCTACATTATTATTGTTGATGTGATCTTTATGAGAATATTTAGCATAATTTCAAAAAAGAGATTGTTTTTTATAAAGTGCAAGACACTATTTAAACCCCATCTAGTTCATTTTGTGTTTTGGCCCATCTGCAAATCAAAGATGTTTAGCTTTTCATGTTGAATGCACATATAGTATAAACCTATTGCAATGTCATTTTTTGAAAACGTTTCAGCTAAATAATTAAAGAATACCTTTAATTTTTTCTCCATAAGTTCACTTAAATGCCTCTACTCCAAGTCATATAACTGTGCATAGTGATCGTGTAAACGGAGTTAGCCTAGCATTAGAATATTAGTATATAAGCTACTGTTGTATGAAGGTGATTAAATGCTAATGCAGGAGGATTAAATGCTCTTTAGGATGCCTTGTCCTTCTCAATAGACAGGTCAGGACAGGCGATGTACAGACACGTCAAGTCATTGTTGAAAGAGCTAGAGAGAAGTGGCTTGCCATTGCTTAGCCACCAAACCACCAGTCCCATTCACCAGAGTTAATAACTTATTGTGAGGAAAACTCGCAGCACTGATGTATGATAACATTTATATATATATATACACAGTATATATATATATATATATATATATATATACGTAAGAGGACGATATAGGACAGTGCTGGAGTAAGTGATTTAAAGTTGTGTATTAATCTTTCTTTAACTTCATATTCCAAGCAATTGTGAACTCGGTTCGATTCTTACCTTTAGTACGCAAAACTGTGCTGTGCATTTTCAAGTTTCTCGGATAGTCTCTCCATTGAAGAGCAGAACATGTAATCATAAGGACATAGCTTGAAAACAGAGGCCTCTGAATGGAGCTGACCTTTTGTGTCAGAAAGCTTTCCACAGTAATAACTCGATTTCCAGCACACTGAGGTACAAGATGGCTGATTAAGTTTCTCCTAAAGGCCGTCTGGGTGTAGGTCCTGGAGTTGTGACTCTTATTCTCAACCTCAAGATGGTGCTGATGGGGAGAAAGGTGTAGTGTGAGTACAGTAAATATGCACAGAGAGAGTATAAGAATTTGAGAGTGCAGACACACATATAATGTATTGCTGGAGAGATGCACAGCTCAACACAGACACTCTCATGTTGAGGGATCAAAAATGTGAAGAGGTTGTTGTCAGTGTCAAGAGGGCTGTGTAACACACACACACACACACACACACACACACACACACACACACACACACAAGACACAACTGCTGACACCGAGGGCGTGGACAGGCTATTTGGATACATGCAAGCTACTCTCAGCAGTGGATGTCCACACAACTCCACTGGCAGCCTGTCTGAAAAGTGCTTTTCCGTGTTGGAAAAAAATAAGAATCCCCCTTTCAATAAACTCCCTTGACACAGAGCTACTGCTGACAGAGCACTGTGTCTGAAATCTCTCGCTGTTACGATATCATGCCATGAAAATAAACTGCCATGGAGTCACTGCCTTATCAGTGCACACCTCTGAATAAACCATGTGCCTGGGACAAAGCACAATCTGCATTACAGAACAGTGTAACCGTTGGGCATTATCATTGCCGTTAACTCTGTGCTATTTTTAAATGTTTTTTTTAATCATAACTAATTAATTTAATACCCCACAAAAGCACCACGCCTGCAAAAGAGTGTGGAGAACAGCAGCGAGATAAGATTTCTATGAAATAATTTGTGTTAATAGTGTCAGTGACTGTAGCACTTCACTGCCATCAAGGCTGCCTTGCTTTAAACGAGAGGACATGCAGTAATCATTATTCTTTAATTTTACTTCAAGGAGCACATAATTAATTCCTCATCTTGAACTTCGAGGGAAAAGCGGAATTTATTTAGAACCATGCAAGATAATGTGAAATCCCCTACTATGGTCTGATGATGTAGGGCAGCAGTGCTATTGCCGTCTTGCTGTTCCAAAGCAGATGCTGCAACAGCAACATTGTGGCATTATCCTTTCTATTTCACTTCAGAAGTACTTGATGGGGTCAAAAATATATACTGGGTCATCTGTCATCTGTTAATGCATTGGCTGAGGCATAAATAATTGCACTATGTTGCAGACATGTCATGTCTTGTTTACTTTATAAACACTAGGTCATTATAGGAACGGAATAGTAAAGATTTTTGTAATGATTTTAAACGAAGTTTCTTATGCTCACCAAGGCTGCATTTATTCGATCAAAAATATAAAGTAAAATAAAAATAAAAACAGTGAAAAATGTAATACAAAGCAAAATATTAATACAACTTGAACTTTTTTATTTTAATCTATGTTAAAATGTTAATTGTAATGATCCTTCAAAAATCATTCTAATCTGATTTGGTGCTCAATTATCAATTATTGTTAGTGCTCAGTTAAATAATAGTTCTTATTATCAATGTTAAAGAATGTTTGAAGAATGCCGTTTTTGTGGAAACGTTATGCATTTTTTTCAGGATTCTTTAATAAACAAAAGTTCAAAAAAGTTAAAAAAGGTATTTGAACAGCATTTATTTGAAATAGAAATCTTTTGTAACATTTTAAATGTCTTTACTGTCACTTTTGAACAATTTAGTGCATCTTCGCTGAATAAAAGTATTTATTTCTTTTTTCTTTCCTTTTCTTTTTTTATATCTAACTTTACTCCAAACGTTTAGGTTTTCAAAACTATATTAAGCAGCAAAAACTGTTTTCAACATTAATAAAAATCAGCAAAATCAGTATATAAGAATGATTTCTGAAGGATCATGTGACGTTTAATATTGATGTAATGGCTCATGAAAATTCAGCTTTGCCATTACAGGAATACATTAAAAATATTTACATTTCAAAATATACTGAAATAGAAAACAGTTATTTTAATTTGTACTGTATTTTGATCAAATAAAAGCAGCCTTGGTGATCTCATTTTGACCTTTCTGAATAACTGAAAAAATAGGGGGGAAAAGAAAGACAGAAAGTGTCGGAAACCACCACATTAGAAAGTCCCGTACTGGGATATCCTGCCTTTCTCACGCACAACTGATAGGCTGCAGATAAATTATAGTGTAGAGACAGTGACACAAGAATGAATGCTGTCAGTTGTAATACAACTCCAAGATCAAAGGTTTACCAGGGTAACAGTCAGTACAAATCTTCATTATTACCTTAAAAGATAATGATGATGAAGATGCAGGTGTTTAAAAAACACTAACACCGTCATTGTCCCCTGATTCTGTTGGTGATTTTGTTACACATCAGATATCTTGTGAATCGGTCATGACAATCCCATGACATTATTGACCCCTGCAATGTTAAGTATGCAAATTACATGTGAATTATGAGCATAAATGGCATTTGAAAATCTTCTTTTATGACACAGAAGAATGCTTTGTGCTTAATCTGATTTGGAATGCGAGGCGTTAGAAATGACAGCACACACACACACACACACACAGTGAAATCACATACAAGTTCCCAGGGCATATTAAGTTTCCTGCTAGAGCTGTCAATCTGAATCACAAACCAAGTCCAGACGGGTCGTGTGACGGCTCATGTGTGTGTCTTTACAAAAGTTGATCTGAGCCTGTGCACGAATTTGAGTGCCAAGTGTGTAAGGGTTTCACCGATATTTTGACATACACAGGTGCCCTGGATCGAAGAAATTAGAGAAGGCTTGTGTTTATGTGTGCGTGTGCACCCTGAATAAGAAGCCGACATGCCTGGGCAAAGGAATTGGGTTTTCTGCTTTTAGCATCTCTTAACGCACAACGGCTAAGGATTGAGTTTCATCAGTCTCCAGTTTACACAGACACTAATGAGCAGGCATGAAAGTGGCCGCTGCGCTTACCTTCTAAACCCATAGCCTGTTGGAGCAAGGCCTGAGGGCCTGCCTGGAGCCTGACTGCCATCGAACTTCATCGCAACGAGACATTAGCAATATGAATGATAATCTGACAGCCTGACACTTTACTTAAGATCAACAAGAAGGTTGAAGAATCAGCTTTAAAGCCCTCTGTAACATGATAAACATCTCTATCGGCATGTAAGCAGCACATAACATCACTGCTATCATTTTCTCCGCTAATGATGGTTATGTCGGCGAGCGCGTATTGATGCCCGCGGGCCAATTGTGTAAATGAAACAGAAATGTACAAATTACATTGTCAATTCAAATTTAAGCAGGCAATGTCGCGCGTTCAATGCACCGGCCCGCGGTCCCTCTAGTTATCTGTGAGAGCGACACATCGTAGGACTGCTGGAGGAAAAAAAGCGACAGGCAGCAGCAGCGCCTCGAGTACACCAGAGAGGAGACGCGCTACGACATGAAAAATTCATCGTCTCTGCCTGGTAAATCACTGGGCTGTTTTAATTTACGTAGGAAAGAGGCCGTGTCGAAGGCCAGTTGCTGTTCTAATTAAACTGATACAACTCTCAGAATCGGCGCGCTCGTCTCCGGCGGTCTCCGCGGCGGCTGTCATCGCCCGCCTCGCGCATCTTCAGACTATTTGAAAATCAATTATCTCAACAAACCAGCTGTAAGGACTGCGTGCCAGCCACTTATTCCTAAAGTGAATAACTTATTTGAAATTCATTACGGCACGGAGGGACGGAAGTCTCGGGTATTTCTTTCTTTCTTTCTTTCTTTCCACTGTATATTGCCGTTCTTAAGCAATGCACAATCTCATTGTCATGTCCTCTTAACCTCCATGACTATTACATGATTTCACCCAGCTCACCTCCGTCATCGCCTCTGTCTGCAGATTGTGGAGGAGTAACCTCACCGGCTTTTTTCATTTATTTATTACATGCAAATCAAAGCACTCTTGGAGGAGCTCTCCCGTTTTGCATAAATATTGATGGGTACGGTGCAGCCCGTGTATTTGTTTGTGACGGGGGGAGGGCGTCGAGGGGGCCGGGCTGCTCAAAACATTATCTTTGCACCGTCAGATTGACCTAGCGTAAGAACCCGCTGCACATTTTGATGACATCCTTTTTTGTCACCTCTTTTGCGGGGTAGATGACAGGCCAGGGATGAGCTTCAAACAGCGGCGTGTATATGTGTATGTATGTACCAGGCCTGTGGAGTGTTTGTGTGTCAAGGACGTTAGCGGGGTGGACAGCTGATGGACACCGGCGTGGAGGAGATGTGATAGTGAGTTGATGCAATGTCACTCGAACTCAGATCTAACCTGAGCGCTCCCTCCCAGTCGCTCCCGCGTGCCTCGGTTCCTCCCTCTGCAACTGCTTTCTCCCTATCACACTCCATTCCACACCCCCCTGCTATATCTCTGTCTCTCACGATGTTCGTTCATAGCCTTGCTTTCCTTAAGCCCTTCACACAGGATCAGGTCGCAGACGTGAAGGGGGGGCCGAGAGAAAACGAGAGAGAGCCAGAGAGCGCTTTATCAGCAAGTCTGCTCGATGGGGTTGTCAGCCTTGAGTCAAGAAGGGTCACCGTGGTGACAGGAGGTGTCACTTCCCTACATCGCCGCCTTTTGTGCCACCAGCTGCAGTCTTGCGCACACTTTTCACTGACCTGACTGGAGCTGTGCGTACAACATGTGTGTGTGTGTGCAGCGTGTGATCGGGATACTACTACTGCGTTTCCATTTATTCCTCTGCTGGTGAAGTGAGGCTCTGCTGTAAAGGTGGTGTGCATAGCAATAGTGTCTCATGTTATCAACAGTTCTTGTAGACTGAAGAAGGTTACAGTATTACATGACCTAAGACTAAGCATGCACACACATTCGTAGAAAGCATTTCTTTTGTATATTGATCCATGACTAGATATTATGCACTTCCTCAGCCTGCAGTGCATAGGCGATGGCAACAAGCCTTTTCAGAAAATGACGGATATGTAGCAGAATGAAGCAAGCTATTGAGCTGAGCTACTGAGAGATTTGTCAGTTTTGTTTTGTTTTCTTTGTTTGTTATACAGTAGTTTTAGTTGTTTTAGGGCGGCCAAAGTTATAATGCTATAATATATTTTATAATTTATCATGTATCAAGAACTAAAACACAAATTAATTTGTGGCTATGTTTAGTTGGTTTTGGATCCATGAAAATATATTGTAGTTTAGCTTTATTTTTGTTGTGTTAAATGATTCATTTGTTTTTCATTAATGGGATAACCTAGTGAAAAATAAATATGAGACCCTGGACCACAAAACCAGTCATAAGGGTCCATTTTTTTAAATTGAGATTTATACATAATCTGCAAGATGAATAAATAAGCTTTCTATTGATGTATGGTTTGTTAGGACAGGACAATATTTGGCCGAGATGCAACTATTTGAAAATCTAGAATCTGAGGGCGCAAAACAATCAAAATATTGAGAAAATCGCCTTTAAAGTTGTCCAAATGAAGTTCTTAGCAATGCATATTACTAATCAAAAATTAAGTTTTCATATATTTACGGTAGGAAATTTACAAAATATCTCCATGGAACATGATATTTACTTAATATCCTAAACATTTTTGGCATAAAAGAAAAATCGATAATTTTGACCCATACAATGTATTGTTGGCTATTGCTACAAATATACCTGTGCTACTTATGACTGGTTTTGTGGTCCAGGGTCACATATATTTAAATGTATTTGAAATACATTTATTTCATGCTTAGTATACAAATACATTTACATATTTATGTACTTAACCCTTTGACGCGTACGATCACACCGGTGTGATCAGTCTTGGCTGGTCCCTGAAGCGTACGATCACACCGGTGTGATTAGAACTTTCAGTGCGTCACGTCATCAACTGCTGAATTTAAATCCGCTTTCGCGCGGAGCCAGATCGGACGCGCTGAGCGCGTGTCATATTATGACAAATATTCATTGTTTTCAACCATATAATACTTATTTTAGGGTTCAGACATTTAAATACACATAAGTACTAGCAAAACCATACATTTACAGTTTGTAAAATGCACGCTGATGTCTATGGAAACGACAATAATGATCCTTACAAATATAATCTGACGACATGTTTTATTGATATCATATACAGATTGTGTAGGTAACTATAAAGTTTACTCTGCTCTTCTCCCAGTTTACCGGAGACCTACTTTAACGTGTTTCGGGAGGAGAGGATGAATTTGCGTGTTGTAAATCCCACAGCTCGGATGCAGCGCGAACTAACATGGCGGCGCCCATCACCCGGTATAGATCAAATAACACGGTCAATATAAAAGTGTTTAAACTACCAAACAGATTTAATTGCACATATTTCAGAATCGGAATATCAGATATTTCATAATATAGTGAGCATGTTTGTGAATATTTTGAATAAAACAGGAAAAACGAAATAAAAACGATCCATGTGTTACACAGATCTATTGTGGCTGCGTTGTGTCACATGACAAGCATGACGCGTCGCCATGGAAACAATAAGGCGATACATTTTAAAATAACGGTCGCCTAAAAAAACTCACGCTGGGGGCTCAGCTAGAATGTTTTAAACTCACGTGCGAAAGGGTTAATAAAAATACCCTGGAATTGAACTTTTGGTATACTAAACTGGTATACTTAAAGGGGTCATATGATGTGATTTCAAGTTTTCCTTTCTCTTTGGAGTGTTACAAGCTGTTCGTGAATAGATAAGATCGCTAAAGTTGCAAAGACTAAAGTCTCAAACCCAAAGAGATATTCTTTATAAAAGTTAAGACTGGTCCACGCCCTCCTAAAACGCCTCGTTTAAAGATCCCCCCACATGTCTATGTCACTGTGTGGGAAGATTTGCATAACGCCAACACGGCATCCCAGTATGGTAAGGGGGGTAACATTTCTGTCACACGCTTGAGGTATTCGGCCAATCACAACGCACTGGATAGCTGGCCAATCAGAGCACACCTCGCTTTTCAGACCGATGAGCTTTGTAAAAATCGACGCGTTTCAGAAAGGTGGAGCATAGAAGAAAAACAATAATGTACAGTATGTGGAAAATAATGTGTTTTTTTAACCTTAAACGTATAAATACATTTCATTACACCAAACACACAAAATAATGTTCTTTTAAGCAACATCATATGACCCCTTTAAAGTCTGCTAAATTGGAACAACTAATTTTGTCCTTAATGCAGTTTAATTGCACGGAAGTAGTACTAAAGATATACTAAAGTATATTTGATTGTGCTAAAGCGGAACCATTGCAAGTATACTTTAAGTACACTTTAAATATCTTGCATTTAAAGACCGATATTATTCAAATATCATACAATCCTCATCAATAGTGATATTAAAACACATTTGAACTTGACATTAAGAAATGTGTGTTGCGCACAAGTACTACTCCAAATAAAGTTTAAATATGATTTTTATATCAATTAGTCTTGAGCGATATGTCAGTAAATATGTTAATAGAATTGAACTATATTTAATATGAAATAAATGTATTTTAAATATATAACTTTTTTAGTAGGGTAGTTCACCCAAAAATGAAAATTCTGTCATCTTTTACTCACCCTCATGTCATTTCAAACTTGTTTGACTTTCTTTCTTTTGTGAAAGGCGAAAGCAGATATTTTGGATATTTGGATAATTCTAGATATTTCAGTATACACAAGTATTTTTTGACTTTCATTGTACAGGCAAAAACAGAAACATTCTTAAAAATATCTTCTTTTGTGCTCCTCAGAACTAAGAAAAGCATACAGTTTTGGAAAGACATGAGGGTGAGTAAAGGATGACAGAATTTTTATTTTTGGTTGAACTATCCCTTACAATAACACTGGTGTAAGTTGCACCGTGAGTGTATGTGTACGGTGTTGTTGCTGCTGTGTCCATTGCGCATTCTCAGTACAGTAATATAAGATTAAGTAAAGGTGTTCTCTCATTCAGTCTCAGGCTAGAGGCTCACAGAAAAATCAAAAAGCAGAGCAGAAGGAAAATGGGGTCAAATTGCCTTTCAGCCGACGTAATCTTCAAATCGTTGGGAAATTACCTCAGGAGTGAGCGCTAGCAATTTGTTTCTATTCTGAGTAGTGGGCCTAGTAGAAGGCCACTTGAATTACTTAATTTCAGAATTTGACGAATACAGAGACATGCTATGCACCATGTGTGCTCAGCACCACTGAAAGGGAGTTGTTTACATGCAAAAAGAGAAAGGGAGCTGCAATCGATGGCCAGGCCATTACAGGATATGCTTAAATGTGGCAGAAACGTTTTAGCAATTTGTCAGTGTCCAGATTCTGCAGAAGGAATTATTTGATCAATATCATTGCTGGCTAATAGACAAGAGTAAATTATACGATCAATGCCACTGCCCTGTGTGTGCAGGACAGTGATATATACCTTTGTACACACTTTGTCCATGTGCATGCATGCACAATGTACTGTATCAATATGAAGGAATTTATTATTTTTTTACAGGTGTATGTTAATTATGTTTTGAAATTTGCACTTAATTGGGTTGTGCTTTAGGGTTAATGGAAATGTTTTCAAAAATTACCAGAACGTTTTCCTTCGAAACCCCCCCCCCCCCCCTCTCAGTAGACCCAACTGACCTTCATTGTACAGACAAACACAGAAACATTCGTCAAAATATTAAAATATATTCTGTAAGAAAGTCACGCAGGTTTGGAAAGACATATGGGTGAGCAAATTATGTCAGAATATTCATTTACATTTGAAATATCCACTTAACCACAGTTTACTGTACAGACCATGTACTGAATTTGTTCATGGATTAATCTTTGATATTGCAATTTATTTTTTCCATTAATACATTTAGTAACAAGGAACAAATCATCTTAACTCTAAATACTAAGCTCTGTACAAACTTGAGAAATGTTATGATGGCATGTTAACTTTCCCCTGATCTAAAATGATATGTGTTTATGTGTCTCGCCCGTGGTTAGATACACAGGAGTATGTTTAGTTATCTGAGATGACATGTTAGGGACCCAGAATTTGCCAAAACAAACGCGGTGATGCAACTCTGTCCGAAGTGCGCGCGGCGCTTCGAGAGTCGAGACATCACTCTCCGGCAATGAGTGATCCTGTTTTGCTCTGTCTTCAGGACGGAGGGAACCTTGAGGTCTTTTCATTAGATGCTGTCATCATTTCTTTCTTTTTTTGAGTTAAATTTATTTTTCTGATTGTTCACTTCTCATATTCATCACATGACAAAGCATGGTGTGCTTGCTAATGCTAAGCAAGTGAGACGAGAGAGAGGAGGGAGCGAGTTCGCAGGAGGGAGGGTGCGAGTGGGAGAGTGACACAAAGAGAGCTTGTCATACTTGCTTAAGGACGAAATATTAAGTGTGCAGCCAGGTTGTAATTTTCTCCAGCAAGTGCAGAAAGGGTGTGGGGGAGGAATCACACCATGACTTTCCCTTCTATTCTCCAAGCTGCATATTGCTATTTAAACAGCATTATTTTAATTACAGGTGCAATAAAACCAGAGCTGTTTAAAATCCGGTGTTCTACTTCTAATACACAGAATAATTAATTGATAAACACTGTGCCGCTCTGTCTAAACAAAGGACGTTCTCCAATAAAAAGTGAGATTTAACTGCAAAGTGAGTTGCACTTTGTAGAAATCTTGGTCAGTTAAATGATTACATTGTTTTAATGAAGTTGCACATTACATTTATTTGGATTTTGGCAAAGTTAATTTTATGATTAATGTGTATATGTTTCTGCACTTTAGACAAACTCTTGAATTTGAGTTTCTCTTGAGTTTCATGCAGTGCACTTCATTGCTTACTGGAGTGGACTCAGTATCTGTGTGTGCTTGGATTTGTGTGTGTGTGTGTGTGATATTCTACCTTTCCAAGCAGGAGTGTGTGTGGAACTTTTCCTGATGTGATACAGAGGGACAGGTGAGGGTTTCATCTCGCTTTCACTAAGTCAGGTCGCTGGCTCATCTCACTGTCCTGGGAATATACCCTTTTCTGACCCCCTTTCGTCATCCTCAAAACACACGCACTTACATACCTTTTTCTATCATATTGGGGACTTTCTACTTCTATTGTGAGGTAATAACATTTTATGTCTCCATATTTGTGAGGACATTCATGAGAACATACAAACAATCACACCCAAGCTGTCAGACAGTAGAGGAAGCTTCAGTCTCTAAGCGTGATTATTTCTGCACACATTAAAGATAAATAAAATCACTTTATCACAGGGCAATTATTTAATTTCTGCATTTTTTTCTCAACATTATTTGTGTAATAATTTATATCAATATTTTTCACACAATAAATATCACATTGGTTTGTGTTTGCTTCACTCTTTGCTTAGATTATTATCATTTTAAACATAATATTTCATATTTTTAAAGATGGATTTTCATGTTTTAGGTTTGAAAGTCTGGGTCTGGGATAAAAGTAAAACAACAAAATATATGCATAAAAGACAAAATAATAATAATAATTAATAATAAAGGCATGACAAAAAATGTAAAGCAGTTTTAATGTGCCCTTGTTATAACAAAAAAGAGAAAAAAATCTAGTCTTTTAACTAAAAAATATTTAAAAGAAATTAAATATTAGCTAGTTTTACAGTTTCAGCATTATTTATTTTCTTGTAAGTTATTTCATATAAAACAATTGCAAAACGTATTATACATATACTTTCCTTGCATAATCTTTCATACAGTTTAGGGTACTGAAATAAATATATAATGTATGTGCTGAAATGCACTAAAACATACAGTTCAAACTAACTAAAACAAAATTATCAGTGATTCTCAATTAATTATATAAAAGGCGACCTGACTTGCTCAAGAAAGGCAGCCTTTACCATTTCTTTACATTTAAGAAATACAGCACAACTAAATTGTTTTAGACATGTTTTATAAGGTGTGATTCATGAGATTATGCACTGGCCTGATTTCTGTGTATGCCATGCAAATGATACCTGGCTGTAGAGATTTGTTTCATGATGATGATCATTGTAAGACAATCAAACATGATCCTTTCTTTGTAATCTTGTTTTACGGTAGATTCATCAAAATTATTTTGTGTCTTATTCAATCCAGGAGCAATGCTGTCATAAGTTCATGACACATTTTATATTATTGCTCTAGAGCTCCTAGTGCAGTGTAAAATAAAAGAAAAAAATTAATTACAGTAAAACACTGCAGTCCATTCCCCAGGTCAAGCTGTATGAAGCGAAATGTGTGTGTACTGGATCTCTAAAGGGAATGGTGGAGGAGTGAGCCAGACCGATGGAAGAGTTAACAGGATGAGTATGGTTAAGGAGGTGTGTGTGTGTGTGTGTGTTTGTGTGTGTGTGGTTCAGCTTAGCACCACTGATTAAATCAACTTCATTTCTCATTCAGGGCAGAGCTATAGGTTATCCTCATTCATCAGTAATGCTGATAATCACAACACAGGAAGGAGGATGAAGACAGGACATTTGTACATGAAAATGAAACCATTCACTCATAAGAGTTTTTTTTCTGAAGAGTGGAATCATGTCTGTGAGACTAACATAATTCAAGCATTAAAATCACTCAATTTACCCAACACAGCTCATCTTCCATTAATCAGAATTGATCAGCGATTGTTTAAATTCATCTCAAAAACATTTAGATTTGTGTGATGCAAAAAGAGAGAACTTAAATGCATAATACAGACTTTGCTACGTGTGAATAGGGAAAGTGTTATAAAAGAGGTGAGAGTAAAAGGAAAATCTTATCGTGCCTCAATCTTTCCCTCTATTTTCTTTCCCCGGCTCTCTTCTTCTGTCTTCAGTGCTGATGAAATATCGCTATTGTTTATGCTGAAGATTAGAATGAAATTGGGCTGAAACTGGTTGTTCTGAGGAGATGGAGATAAGGCAGAGGATTTGTATGGGGCCGTGTGCGGGACCCTCTTATCGGGGCCCCTGCCACAGGCACCATAAGAAGTTGTTCATGCTAATTAGCCCTGGCAGGAGCCCAGCCCTCAGTATGATGGCAATTCGGCGAGGCCCCCACACAAACACTCATAAATACACATCCCGTTCATTATCATGACTTTTATCCTTTCTCCTTTCCATGACATGATAAGAAATTTAATTACAGAAATTTACATTTCACAGCAATGAGTCTGGACAAACAAATAGTTTTCATCAATGCTGTTTTTGAAAGAGAATGCCTGACACTTATTTCACCAAGGCATTCCACAGCTTCATGCGCATTCACCCAATACTGAGAATGTGAAATCATGTTCATTTGCTTCATTTGATGAAATAGTATTTGTAACACATGAATTGATTAAAGCTCTTTAGATGATTTCTCTTTTGCCATAAGACACAGGTGTTGTTTCTTAGTCTCAGAGAAACAGTACAGTCTAGTTTATTAACACTCTCACCTTGACACATCCTGCCTTATGTGAGCACCCACTAGAGTCATCTGACCTTTGCAGAACAATTGAGTGGTTTTCAATATGTGCAGACCCTAAGGACTCCTATTTGTGCTTTTAAATTACACGTATTAGGCATTTTACACATCTCCATGCTTTTGTGTGTATGTGCTTTATCGTGAGTGCTTTTGGATGGACTGTCAAGTCAAGTTTATTTGTACAGCGCTTTTCACGATACAAATCATTGCAAAGCAACTTTACAGCAAATTAAATTTCTACAATATTTAGTGGTAGCTTATCAGTGGTGACTGTCAATTAATGTACATATGGCAGAAATGTACGGAAAAATCAATTTAAGACGTAATAAAACAGACGATGAACACTATTAACAGCAATTATTATATGATGCAATCAAACTTATAGCAAAATGTGGTAGTTCTGTATGTTGTTTCAGGGTTGGCATCATCTGAGGTCCTCTGAGGGGTTGGCATCATCTCTTCTCAGGTGTTCTGGATCCAGACTGAAGCTTGTGTAAATCCTAGTTACCACGGGATGTCAATCCTGTGGCAAAAATAGAGAAACAAATAGAGACATAATTAGCGTAGCTGCTGTTCCAACCAAGCAAAATTGATTTGTTTAACCCAAACTAAAGATATACTACAGATATAACTGCAGTACAAGATTATGAGAAGCATTATTTGAATGCTTGGCCAAAGAGATGTCTTTAATCTAGATTTAAACACAGAGAGTGTGTCTGAACCCCGAACGGTATCAGGAAGGCTATTCCAGAAGGCTATCATACAGGTTTGAATGACATGAGGGTGAGTAATGGTGACAGAAACTAAATTTTGGGGTGAACGATACCTTTAAGGCTGTAAAAGTCCCCCCAGGCTGCTCACTGGTCATGTGTCTAATAATCACTATGTCATCACCATCCAAAATTGTTCCAGCTCTGATTCACAATGTTTTATTGTATGTACCATTCAACGTATCATGATATATTATACCTCAAAAGGTTCTCCCCATTTTTCTGGTGCATCATGCAGATGCTTATCTCTCTTGGCAGTTTCTTATTGCTTTGTCGAAACCAGTATGATACAAGCGCCCTGACCTTTTCATCCGTACACTCGCTCCATGGTTATGGATATGGCGATGGGGGCTGAGACAGACACTGAAGCACCTCTGTTGAATTTAAATATCACTGCAGCCTGAGGGCTGAGTTTGGGAGGTGGAAGTACACATATGCTGGGTTAAGATTAGAATTACCATCTGCTGTCAAACCATTTGTTCTTAGCTCTGTGAGGCGAAAAATTACATTTGAATTTCAGATTTATTGGCGTGATTGTTTTGCATACAATATTGGCACAGCATCCAGACTCACACTCACTCTCACACACGCCTTAAAAAAGTACTACTGGTCAAAAGTTTTTAATGTTTTTGAAATAAGTCTCTTATATTCAACAAATTTTACTGGTGATAATTGAGATGACTCCCCATTTAAATGAACAAGGTGGTAGCGATCTGACAGGTAGGATCTAAACCATCTTAAAGCCTGCCCTTGAATACCTGTGTAGTTTTGTAATCGATCTAGGAGTATGTCAATGATCTATAGTGTCGAACGCAGCACTAAGATCAAGTAAAACTAGCAATGAGATACAAATTTGGGGTCGGTAAGTTTAAAAAAAAAAGTTTTTGAAAGAAGACTCTTTAGCTCATTAGTAAACCTGTAATATCATGAAATATTATTTATTATTAAATATTAGTTATTTTATTAATTTATTTTTAAAAATGTTTTATATTTATTATAAAATATAATTTATTCTTTTGATGACAAAGATGAATTTTCAGTAGCCATTACTCCAGTCTTCAGTGTCTTCACACAATATTACAGAAGTCATTCTAAAATATTTGGTACTCAAGACACATTTATTACTTTTTTTGTGTGTGTGTGGAAACCACAATACATTTCTTCCAGGATTTTTTGTTGAACAGAAAATTCAAAAGAACAGCTTTTTTTTTTAGACAAGAAAACTTTTTGTAACCAGAAAAAATAATCTTTACTGACACTTTTGATCAACTTAATGTGTCCTTGATGAATAAAATTATTAATTTATTTTCAGAAATCTTACTGACCCCAAACTTTTGAATGGTATATTGCAAAAGATATTGAGAAAGGAGGACAGGGTGTAATATTTGGTAATTCTGACAGGTAGACAAAAAGGCTTTTTTCTACTTCCTTTTAAGGTTTTTATCTATAGTATGCTTCTTTATCTACCTGGTGTTAACAGGTCAGGCCACAGTGCATTACAGTGAGTCAGATGTTAATTTATACACCAATTAGCACGCTATTAGCCGGAAATTACGTCAGCGCAGAGTAAAGTTAGTTCTGTTACAGGTCTGCGCCTATTATATTAGTATGCCCTTTTCTCAAATAATGCTTCTTACCTTTTCTGTTTTGTCTGTTTTCCAAGTTGTTGTTATATAATCTACAAAGAAATAACATTTTACTTGTTAGTAACTTATATGGCCACTCAGACCGCTGACTCGTGAGATAATGCGCTCAATATAGCGCCGGTTGGTTTCTATTCTCTATCTCCGACATCCCTTTTTATATAGTCTTTGATCTCCGGTACATTTGAGCGTATTATCTCAATTTCCCTCGAATCACCACATGATAAATTACTTAAAAATGACAACATTTATGTCCAGATGCACATTTTTTCCAATAATACATTAAACAATTCTAACTGAGTCCAGTTGAAGCATATTAAACTCAACACAACAACGTAATCTGATAAAATAGGAATAAAGTCATGAATCCGAGTCATCTCTTGTTTCATATTTATTTCCCAGGGCACATTATACAACGTACATTTGAACCATCATGTTAATAATGCAAAGGAGAGCAAGTAGAACATACAATATTACTTTAATAATAATAATTAGCCAAACAAATTCACGTGGAGAGTCCTAATGCAGCGCCAGCACCAAACGGACAGAACAACAAAACTAACTGAATTACAACTGCCACCATTTAGATTTAAACAAACTTGTATTTGACGGCCCGAGCTGACGCAAAAAGTTAATTGTGAAATGTTTGCGCTTTGTAGAATAAAGTAGCCTACTGGCAGTTCAAGCATTTTCACAATCTCTAATTTTTATAAAAAGACTTTGATTCTCGAACTCATTCTTGTTAAATACTGCCGCAATTGTCACCGGAAAAACATTTACCCTGCAAGCGCCAATCCGGAAGCCAGAAACATGGAAGTGTGAAAAAGGCTAATGAACTCCTCTTCTAATATGCTAATGCTGTGCTAACTGGCTATGCTAACAAATCCCAGATGCAAGCATGCTAAAGTGCTCAGCAGGTGAAACCACACTTGTGTGTGTGTTTGGAGTGTGATTTGTATGAGATTTAAGGGAATGTGGTGCTTTTTTAGAAGGCTTGCTTTAAAACCTCTCTTCCATCAGTTGACCACATAGTAGGCCTAGTATGAATGACATTAGCACACAAACAACTTCATTCAGGAAGCAAGTAATTAAATTAGCACACTTAGCTGAAGGTTAGTGCGCACACAAAAAGAGTTGATTCCATACTGCACAAATCTCCTGGTGTCTTTCAAGAGGGATAAAATACATTTATACATCTACTTATACAGGTGTCTTAATGTCTGAAGAAGGCAAGTCACCTTGAACCGCAGCAAGTAATGCTAATTAATTTGGACAATAGAACACACTCTGCATTCACAGGGCTGGAGCGTTTTGTGCCTGCTTGTACCGCTTTCTGAAAACAGCGGACAGATGTAAGACACCAAGCGAATTAGTTTTTGTGTTTTCAAGGGAGATAAAGAGGGAGAAAGAGAAATGAAGGTTGTGAGAGAGTTTTTCCACAGGTTTTATGCGCACTTGTAGTCAGACGATTTTCTAGCCAGTGACCCTGTGCAAGAGCATTTTTAAAATCTCAAGGTAAACCAACAGAGCAAATCAAACACAAGAGACAAATCTTTGTTCATAGAGAGAAACTTCCTTCATGGTATCTATTCCCATTGGTAAAAAAGCAATTAGAAAAAAAAGCCCTAGAAAATTACATAGGCCAAAGAATTTAAGAATTTTTCCTTGAAAGTGCAAAGCTTAGGTTTTGGCTCTCATTATCTTCACGTCAACATCTGACACAGTGGGCATAAGTGTATATGTGTGGGTGGATGGGTGGGTGTGGATGTTTGTGTTCACAACATAAAGTTGGTTTCCTTCCAAGAAGGACACAACGTTCTTCAGCCGTACTGTGATGTGCAGCAGTATGTTTGTGCGAATGCATCTGACAGCCATTGCTAATTAGGCTGGAATGTTTTGGCCTGGTTTGTTAATCCCTTCACACCAAACCAAAAATTGCCCAGCTGCCCTGAACAGAATCACCTCTAGATGATAAGAGTGGGGCTTTCTCTGATCAACTGTCAGTTTTTTCCATAGACATGGTATCAGGATATCATTGGGTCTGCTTAGACACGCACACACAGATCCTCTGATCATATGAAGATTAGAAAATGCCACACCAAGCCAGAGACACGTTTTTAAAAGGACTGGAGTGAGTTTTTAATGATAGGCTACAGATGCTCCTCTACATCATCGGTCCACAGAGACAAGCTCACACTGAATCTGAGCTTCAAAATTGGCCTCCAGGTTTATATGGAGGATGTCAACATTTAAGTGCCCTCGCTGCTGTCATACAATATTCAGAGCAAATTCCCTTAGGCAAAATCCTGCTGCTTAATGGATGGAACCGCTCAATGCATTTACAGGAATGAAGGAATAATACAACGTTCATTAATTGAATGTACAGGTGAACCTGACTATGAGTCCCTTGGTGGTTCTTGGTTCGCTGAAGACCTTGTATAACAATGCAGATGAAAATGTAACTGGGCTCTTGCTGGCTTCTGTTTATCAGATTGCATTACACACTACACCAATATTCTGCTCAATATGCAAATTATCTGCAATATTTATTCTGCTTTGTCCATCTGGGAGAAGGCACGGATGCGGCAACCAATCCCACTGATTTCCCTCATCACCTAAGCTCTAATGGAAGTTTCATGTACTGAGAGACACTGATCAAATGGCCAATGCATTGACTGGGAGGAAACGTTCAATGAGGGGGTGAGACCAGAGGAAAAAGGGCTGAAAAAGGTGATGTCCGCTGCACACTACAAACATAAAGTGGGTCATTTTTTCAATGTTAAAATATTTTTGACGACTGTGTCATTTGTAGATTGACTCCCTTCAAAAAGTTGTTCTGTGACACTATCAACATATTGATCTGCTTGTTTGAGCAGACCAACCAATGATGTGAGTTTGTGGGCGGGGCTATCTATTTGCCTGATAAATGGCAGATGAAAGTGCTTTTTTGTGCAATTCTGAGTGAACGCTCTAATGTTTCTGCTGTGCTCTCACTGTTCTCTGATATTTTTTAATGTTTCCATTTATTTATTTGTCATTTCAAATTTACTATGAATACACTCAAGAAATTCATTTAAACAAACGTTTTAAATTGTATTTGTTTAAATATGTTGTTTTAGTAAATATACAATTAGCTTAATTATTTTAAAACCAAATGTAGCTGTTTTGCCATTTACCAAACTGTGTTGTTTAAAACATTTCATTTTTAAAGTTCATGAATTAAATAATCAAATTTGAATACATCAATTTAATTTGATGAAAAATTGTCATAGAGTTGAAATTCGTAGATCTTAAAAACTTCTTAAAGGGGTTATAGGATGCTACATGCACTTTTACAAGTTGTTTGAACTGAAATGTGTGTTGGCAGTGTGTGAACACAACCACCCTATAATGATCAAAAATTGTTTAATCTGGTTAAGTGTTTTCCCCTTTCTCAAATCGAGCCGATCTCAGATGCCTTTCTGTGTGACGTCACACAGACAGGCCCCTCCCATGATAGTTTGATTGACAGTAGCGTTTCAGCACAGACTGGGCTGGTGTCTTACCTTAGACCCACCCTGAGTGAGCTGTCATCAGTCCGCCATTGTTTCACCGCCGAAGCAGATGTAGACAAGAATGACTCCTAAGCGATTGAGGTGTTCTGTTGTTGGATGTGATAATGAACAACAGTCGTCATTTACTCCCGACATCTGAGCCGCTGAACTCGCAGTGGATTACATCGTTTCTTAAGGGAATACGCCCCTGATCTACGTAAATGCATCTATGTTCGCACGAATCATTCATGATCCAGCCTCATCTACAGAAGAAGTGAGTATAATCGCCTTTCCTAATAATGTGCTAATTAGCAAGTTTCACATGAATGCGGCTAAAGTAAACAGTCTCTCTGAGAGCAGCTCGGAAGAGAGGGGCGGGGTCAGCAGAGCTCATTAACATTTAAAGGAAAATGCTACAAAAACGGCTTGATCTGAAAAGAGCTGTTTTTGACAGGGTAAAGAAGGTAGTTATTACACTACCATTGAGAAATTTTAACCAAACTATGTTACAGACTTTTCATTAAGACCCTAAAGAATCATATCAACTTGTGGAAAATGGGCATCCTATGACCCCTTTAAAATAGTAATGCATATAAAAATTACAACACACAAGGGCATTTCCAGTTTATGTAATCTTTCAGTTTAAAATAAATATGTAATATTTTTCTGTATTGTACTATTTAAAATAACACTTTGCCCTCCACCTGTGTCCGCTTTGTGTATAAAAACGGTCATCTTTGCATTTACAAACAGGCAAATGTGTAAAAGTTGCCACAAACTGGGTGTTATAATTCCCACTGTGATTACCTCTGTTTGTTCATTTAGCCTAGTTGAGCTGCTTGTCTTTGAGTTAATACCCAGGCAATGTAAAGAGGGATGCGGCCCGCTACGTCCCAAAGGGCAGGTGATTGTCAGTGATGATGTCATCAAAGACGTTTTACATAAGCATGGCAATTATGCTGATTTGTACGGA
Source organism: Sinocyclocheilus grahami (assembly GCF_001515645.1). NCBI lineage: Eukaryota > Metazoa > Chordata > Actinopteri > Cypriniformes > Cyprinidae > Sinocyclocheilus > Sinocyclocheilus grahami. The sequence continues at coordinate 827,580 of NW_015505507.1, forward strand.
TGGTGCTGGATGAGCAGATGTTGTCTGAAGCTGCCTGGCTGGATCTACCTGAGATCAGGATATGCTGCTTTCCAAGGTGTTTGTTGCTTGGGTGGAGCACCACTGAGTGACATTCACACTGCTTTGACACCTAACTGCCGATTTGGCTAAGCTAAACTAAAGCGTTGGGCTGTTGTCATGGAGCGTGGGTACGCTCTCCATCACTGTCTCTGTGTCAGTAAAGCGTCTGGCTCCAGATTCAGGCTCCTCTGTACTGACCTCTCCCTTAGTTTAACCACAAAAATGTCACGCTGGCATACCTACAAGTAAATCCTGGTCAAGTTGTGTCTTGATTTGCCTATGAAAGAGGAAGTTATCTCGGGTGAACATGATAAAGAATGAACATCAGCGCCCTAAGAGGACTGTATTCATTCAGTAGTAAACAAATAAGTCTGTTTTTCACTGTTGTTGCAGTGATGCACAAGAACATGAAATAAAAATGAAATATCATATGTGCAACATGGACAAAGCGGTATTCAGTAAATGTCTTCTCTAGTAAGGCAACGGTACAGTTCAATTCCCAGGTTATAAACATTTGTTACGGATGCAAATAGGGAGTGACATATCACAGTCACCCGAAGGCAAGTTCAGATTTTATTTGACTGGTGTTGTCTAATTGATACAACCATGGTCTGTCTGACCACAGACTCAGGATGTTGAGTGTGCACAGTTGTGTAGGCATGTTAGGACAGTAAAAAATCTCACTCTTGACATATAAAAACTCTGTTTAATATAATTGAAACATCCAAATGTGTTATATGTAGCAACGTTTAACATATGTGATCTGCTCCATTATTTTGAGTCGTTTTGACCCAGAAATACATTTAGAGTTTTATGAGCTGGATGAAAAAGGAAAATCTCCTTTAATCATTTAAATGGTGGTTGTTATAAAACTGTTAAATTTGAGTTAAATTAAACTCAAAATGGCCTTTTAAAGAACAGAATTTGACATGGAAAAAAAAGGTTAGTTTTTTTTTTACTAACTAAAACAATGGACATTCTATGACTTTCCTAAGGTAACTGTAATGTCATGCGACATGTTGTTGACAGCTATTTTGCCAGCAATATAGTGATATGTCACACCTGTCACTGAGCGTCAAAGCAATATTTATTGTTTGAATTTTCTGATAAAACTTGAAAGCTAAAATTAATTTTTATCAAAAGTAACAAAGCACAAACGTACAGTGCACACCACATACGGAAGAAGAAATAGATATTAAGAATTCGTTCCCACAACTGACCAATTAATTAATTCCCACATTTTAGTTAAAGCGTGGTCAACGTTGCACTAATTCATTGTAATTTAGTTAAATGTAACTACAATGAGGGAACAAAATAATTTGCGAAAATTAAATCTTAATTCATGATCATCATATTTTGTTATCAAGGTTCTGTTTCATATAATAAAACAACTCCTTCCGACTCAAAATGATACATACACAAAATGAGCACATGTGTACCACACGTCAAAACACAACATGCACCAATGTGTACAAACAAACGTGTGTTGTAACATGCTTGTGTACAGAATGTAAATCGTCTAGCAGATGCACCCAGCACAGCTAACAATCCCTGCACAATGTGGCGTTGTGCACTGTGTGCTTTGGAAGCAGCTGAATGACAACTCTGAAGCCCCCATCCAATCCCTCCCATCCCCTCCCCTTCACACCCGCCTCACCTCAGCTAGGCTGCCAGTCTTTATCTCACTTGGTTGGGTACAGAAAAAAAGCAGCATGTGTATGCGTATTAGTGTGTGTGTATTATATCGGAGGTCTTGAGAGTGTCTTGTGGCCCTCATAACATGCTTGTGTCCAGTGGGGGCTGTTTACATGAATGGCGGGGTTTGCTTCTTTTTAGTGGTGGTGGTGGCGATGAAGGCGAGCAGGGCCCTACCCGGCTCAGCGCTGCTGAATGGAACGCCCTTTTACCGGACACTCCCTGGTAGCCTGCCGGGTTAATGGAACCGTCATGCAGGGGTCAAGCGCAGACACCTGGGTCTCCGTTAATATGCTCACAACAATTACTCTGCCAAATGGGCTGACCTCCTCTCTCGCGCTTGCTTTTTCTGTCTTTCTCCTTTTCTCACTCTCCTGCGCTCTCTCTCCATCTCCCTCGCACCTGCCATCTTGCTCTGGCATTGTGTGGCTGTGAAAACGTTTAACCGACGCTGAATGAGGAACCCCTGTGTTAAAGGGGAAGGGGGCAGGACACAGAGAGAGAGAAAAAGAGGCCAGAAAGGGCATGTCCTCCCTCCCGCTCTCTCTCTCTCAACTCGTCCCCGCCGCACGAAGGGCACGTCTTTGTTTGTTTTTGAATGAGAGATGTTTGGGATGTCTCCAATGTTCGAAATGAGCAGCACCGTCACAAATATGTACGCCGCAATACAGATAGACACACAGCTCACTCTTTGCCCGGCGCAGAAACAACAGACGCACCTCGAACAGTGGCTGGATGTAGCTCGAGGGTGTGTGGCTGGAAGGAATGTTCGACCCCCCTCTCTTTAATTCTTATTTGTAGCTTTTAAGCAGTTGCATTCCTGCTGGCTTTTGTTTTGGGGGTGGAGATGAGGCTGCTAATTGGTAATTGTTGTCCCTCTTTTGGCCACTCAAATGCTCTGAGAGCTGTTAAAGGATCACCTGGGTCACAGGTCACTGTGGGCACTTCCGCTGCACATGCTTAACCCTTGTCCCCTGTGTCTTCAGCCCACCTCTGGACTTGCATGACCATCAATTTGAAAGCTATCACACGTGGTCCGTCAGCGACCTTTGACCTCACCTGTCCCAGCATGGGGTCAAATTGAAGGCTAGCCTGGGGGCAGATCTACAGAATTCAAGTTGTCTACAATAAGTTCTTACGTGCTTTTTGAGCCAAAAACTAATTAACATGTTGCACTTATCAGGGTCGTGCACTGTTCAGAACTGAAGAATTGGCTCCCTTACAATTTGTGAGTGTGAAATTGAATTGAATTTACCACACCCCACAGGAAGTTGGATTGGAATGTTAGGGCCCTGCGAAATCCATTTTATTTTTTCACACTAATTCTGTTTTCCATTTTGTTCATTCTGAATTCTGTTTTAATGTTTCTTTTAATTACATTTTAATAATCAAAAAGTATGTGGCAGTGGCTATTTACTCTATAGTGCAAATAGCAATAGATTCTATTTACACTAAGTGAAAATAGCAGTGTTTATAGCGATATGCTATTTACACTAAGTGCAAATTGCTAGATTCTATTTACACTGTTAAATAGCAGTTTTTTTTTGCTATTTATGCTACTTACTGCAAATAGTGGCAATTATCTGCAACTCAGCGTTGTAGTACATTATAAAACAGTATGCAATAATATGTATTGAGCCTAAATTATAATGTTAGTTCAAATTATTACCTTATTGGGACAATAAAGCCCTCCCACCACCTACACCTTGATGGTCTTCTTTTGTAGTGTTGACTACCCCAAGCACATGTTGGTGGGAGGAGTTAGTGTAAATAGCCTCTGCCAACAAGGCGGGCTATTTGCACTTAGTGTAAATGGACACTATGTTTAATCAAATTAATTCATACAACTTTAACAATTTTATAATTTATTAACAATAAAAGTGTTGCCTAATAACTGTGTTTTAATTTTTCTACATTCTGTGTTTTATGATTATGATAAATATGGTGGTAATCAAAAGAATATATAAAACCTTAACAATTAAATTAATTTGTCAATTATATATATATATATATATGACTATAGTTTTATCAAATGAAATGGGGAAATGCTCATGAAATGAGAGCAGCTCTGGAGATGAAGTTCATGTGTTCATGTCCTCATGCAGTGAGACGGCAGAGCCTTAATTCCATTATATTCTGCATAAAACAGTTATTCTATTTTTATGACTGGATTTCATGATTCTGTCTATATTTTCTTTGGAAATTATAGGGCCCCTGAATGTGAATTGGAATGACAGGAGGAGGAATCTGCTAAATTGTAATTTAAATAAATTCATCACATGTAATGCATTCTGGAAAAGTGAAAGTGTCTGGAACGTCCATTCACATTGGTTCACAAAAATGAATTTATTAAATATGATAAGATATATAAACAACATACGACTGTCTAATCTATCAGTATTGCCTGTAAATCTTTAAACTCCAATTTTTAAAAAAGCTAATAACAGTCCTTACGTTAAAATTTTAATTCTGCACCCTGTTTGCTGCCTTCAGTTTGATTTAAATTCAATCCAGGAATTAAACTGAAAATTACAAGGCATTTTAAATTCAATTCTAAATTGACACAACCCTGGCATTTATATTGGTGTAGCTAGTGAAGTGATTGTTCAAGTGAGCTAGAAATTCTGACATTACTCCTGACCATAATTGTTTTATAATCAAAAGAGTGAAAGAGAAACAAATGAGAAACATGTTATTCACTCATTGGATAAGAACAACTCTCTCACACACTCTCGGACACTGCGCATCCATGGCGTGCGTGCACACACACACACACACACACACACACACACACACACACACAAAGAAACAATTACAATTTTTCATTAAAATACTCTTAATCCTTTTATACGAAACATAGTTACACAAGTCCACACAATGAGGGGCGAAGAAAGGAGGAGAAGTCGTGGGGAATAATTACACATATCATGGAGCCAGGCTTTTATTTGGGGTGTCACTTGTGATGTCACAGGCTGCCGGCACTAATTTGAATTCAGACCTTTATCTCTGGCCCACAGCATTTGAGTGACGGGCCACCAAACGCTCGCGCCACTGTCCTATTGATTTCTCTAAATCCCCAACAATGGCATTTGCATGCTTGTTTCTGTAATAATACAGATATGCCATTTGGAATGAAAGGCTGCGCAGACCAGAGGTAACTAATTGTGTGGCGTGTAATGAGTGCAGTTTCAATTTGATATAACCCACAGCTCCACTCGCCGCAGCCCCACGCTAAGTACTTTCAAGTCTTTGTGGGGAAATAATTGATTTTTTGTGCTTTGGGCGCGAGGAAAACTATTATGATCTTTTTGAATAATGGCAGCGGAAGGCCCGTGAACGATTTAAATTGGTATTAGAGGAGGAAGCCGTGGTGGGAAGATAGCAAAGCTGCTTGACTGACAGCTTGCAAATGGAGCCCAGGCTGCTTGATTAGTCATTCTCTTAAGGTGGAGACGAGGCTTCGTTTCGAGCGCTGGTGGTGGACCAGCTTAATGGAGAACAGCGACGCTGGTTTCTTGCTTTCACGAGTGCACACTTTCACCAAGGGAAGGGACATTCAAGGGGCTGCTCCATTTGACTCTGGCAGCCCTTCGGCGTGTTTTTGTTGGCTGAAAGAGTCCACCCTCCGAGGGTGGATAGTGGAGAACACTTTTCTGCACACCCCCTTTTCAGAGTAGCCAGTGGACGGTCTTAAATGAGCTCTACCTGTGCCAGCTACAGGGATTTGAGGCAGAATGTGATTATTCTGGGTATCAGTGAGCCTTGGCGCTGCTCTCTCAAGGTTGAAAAACTAATTTTTTCCCCAAGCTTTTGTTTCCTCAGGAACAAAAGTGCTTTCTTAGTTAACGCAGCATGTTCAAATTTCATGCTTTTAATTGTGCCCATAGATAAATGTGTCTGCAGCGCCGGGGGAATGTTGGCTGCACATGTGCATGCGGCATCATTGTGAAGAAAACGGTGTGTGTGTGTGTGTGTGTGTGTGTGTTTGAGTTTGAGTTCAGAAGTATGGCGTTCTTTCAAAGGCCCTTGCTCATTGCAAGAAATCCAGGGGCTTGTTTCCAGTGCTGTAATCCAATTCCACCGTCACTTTCAACAAGAAGACTTAATCTGGTTGAAAATGTGACTAGCTTGGATAGCTCCATGTACTAGTGTGTGCACAAGTGTCATCCCGTGTCACGTCTGTGAAGTTATCTTGCAGAAACACAGCGCCTGCTGACGGACCGCGTGTGATAGCTTTCAAATTGATGGTCATGCGGATGTGTATTTAGGCCGCAGTGTGTATGAAGATTGAGGATTTTGAATGCATGTGCATTGACACATCTCATCATGACTAATGGTCCAGCGGTTGAAATCCCATGCTCTACTCTTTCGATTTACTGATATGACGGAAAACGCTTTCACGCAAATCTTCACATACTGCATTTGAGACAAATATATTGAGTCTTGATATCATATCAACCACTAAAGGGAAGTCGGAAAGAGTGAATGAGATGAAGAGAGAGCCTGAGGCATGGGGTGCAGTCATATTTAAGTTTGTAAGGATCACCTCATCTCATCTCTTGTCAGTTAGGCCCTGATGTGATGGCTTAATATGTTTAGCTCTGCCAGTGGTGACAGTGTATGCGTGTGTGCTGAGGGAAACTGTACAGATAGAGGCAGTGGGCTGTACAGCACTTTACCCCCCAGCCAGAGCATGGTTATCTCATCTGGAAGCAAACACACACACACACACACACACACACACACACACAGCCCTTTTTTCTGGCTGGAACTTGCTCAACATATTGTCTCTATCACATTATTGCTTTGACCCCTGTCAAGAGCAGTGAGCTCATACTGCAGGCAAATAGAGCCTCAACATCCACTGCCACAATGACACGCTCACATCCCTCTTTTTTATCCACATCTGCTGCAGTTTCTACAGTTTCCTCACATTTTCCTGGTTAACAAAGGCCTCTGATTACAGAAATAGGCAGAAAATACTCCAAAAATATGGAATGCAATAGATACATACTGTATAATGCATGTACAGAAGACATTATTTTCGGACTTTGTACATAAATTACAATAATTTAGGGATAGGATGGACAGTTAATATATAATATAACATGTATATAAGAAAATACCAAATTCATTTTTTTGCTTATATTTGCTTTATTTATTATATTCATTACATTTATTCATTATATTTACCATTAGTGTGTTCCTTTGTTTTGTTTTGTTTTTTTCTCTCTCTCATTTATTAATTTAGTCATTCAAGGACAGATTGGATGATTAATATGATATCACATTAATGAATAAGCTACATATCTGTATACAAAATCATTTGTGTGTACATTTAAATTTTTTCGTCTTGTTTGTTTTAGGTCTTCACATTGCCACTGGCATCTTTTTTTATGTTTCAATATATAAATTAATACATAAAACTTAATTGGAGGAAAATGAGTCAGTAACACATATTTCTTAAATTGTATAAATCAATTATGATTAGAAATATAATCTCACACAATAATTGTTTTTTTCCCCTGTAAGCATTAAGCAATATTTTAATGATTATTCTGAAACAATTTATTGAAGTACCATATAAATTAGAATTAATTTTTTTTATTTACACAGATCTTTGTTCACTAATAAGAAACAGTTGAATTGTAAAGTCTGTGATTTTGTGAATCTTAATCTACTGAGTATTTTACGCTTCATTTACAGTATATGTTGAAATGCAAGGCAAGGAATTGTGGTCATCTATAGACATGCAAATCTAAATATAAGCACATATTAGTGAATATGCATATGCAATACAATATAATACTAATTTGTTCCCACTTAAAGGGCCACTTCTATAGCCATACACATATGAGCTGTGCATTACCAGTCTTCGGTCTCTTTCCTGCTATCTGTCTTCCTCTCTCTTTTTTGCTCTCCGTCTAGAGAGGCGAGAGCTGTTCATTTAGTTAGTCATAACTAATAGTGTCTAATCTGAGAGAGGGAGTCTCCAGAGAATATTGGACAGTGTAAAGGTTAATCACCACTGCCTGGTTAGCCAAGGAAGACGGGCTAATTCCTCGGAAGGCAAATGGCATGTGCTCGTTATCTGGACCGGCGATAAGGAGTGTTAATATATGAGGCAGAATGGATGCTCAAGGGCCGGGTTCGCTTATCAGCAAACTTTACAACAGGAGCCCCGAAAAGCGCACAACCCCCGCGCCAGACAATAAGCACCTCAGTTTACCTCTCAAGCAGAACTATCACAGCCCCCCGCAACCCCCCCTCCCCTCCCTGATACACACCCTCAGCGATGCACACACACATACACAGTGCCCCCAGATCCTGGGGAATTATGAGCGTGGGCTAATTGGAAGATCACTCTAATACATTAAGAGATAAAATACTTTGGCCAGTCGCCTAAAGCGTGGATCAGGACAACATTGGACAGCTATCTAGCCTTGTCACACACTCAGAGATTTCCATACAAACACAGCACGAGCAATTACCCAAAACACATCTCTGTTTGTGCTACAACATACTCCCTGCCAGTGTGGCGGCCCAAGGAAAATTAGAGGAGCTCTGTGTATGTGTGTGTGTGTGAATTAGTGGGGCTGTGAAGCGGAAATTGGCTCAATGTTTGTCTGATTGTTTATGTATTTATTAGGTGGGGAGGAGAACTGCCTCCAAACCTTGTGTGTGTGCCAAAGTCTTTGTGTCTTCAGGGAGGTGAGAACTATCACGCCTTCTTTGGAGAAACACATCCTCAAAGATAAAGACACTGAGGTAGAATTGTAGCTGATTTAAAAGCTTACATACACATGCTTTGTTGTTGTTGTCTTTCTAATTACTGAATGGTGTCTCCATCCACACTGATGTCTGCATTTTATCGTTAGTATCATATTGTCTGGCCATTAGTTACAACAGCAGGGGGAAACTTCACAATACAACACTGTTTTTTTCCAAAAAGGGTTAGAAGTCTGTTCATATGGCAAGCATATTGGAGCATTTTTAGTTTTCACCGAAAGGTAAATACATTTTGTAGAAATCAGTCTAGACAAACTGTAAATGCTTTATCAATACCCAGCACACAATGGTGTCTCGATATTTATTATTTGAGATAGGAATGTTGCATTAATTAACTGTTATTTGCTTATACTGATTTTGTAATATCATTTTGATGTTTTGAGAGGTTATTTAGTCTAAATCTTTTTTAAACCTAATTATTAAATTTTTGCTCTTGGCATAGGACAAAAGAGGATAAAATGAACTATTTCTGCAGGCAGAAGTGCAAAAGTCAGAAAGCTTTAGAATAGTCTGGGTAAATATTTCAATGTCCTTCTTCTTCAGAAAGATTCTCTTAAGAACCAACTCCAAAAAAAAGAGGTCTCTTAGCAACCATCTGAACTTTGGTGTTCATAAATACACATTGAAAATAATAGTGCTGAAGCTATAGTTCTGTCTAAGAAGCCATGTCGCATACTTAGTGGTTTACACCCTATTATATATTGTACTTAATGAATATGCATGAAAAATGAATCAAAGTTACACTGAAAAAAATGTTTCATTCGTCCAATTAAACACATTTAGGGTAATGATTCACATCTATATTTTTTTAACTTGAGCCAATGAAAAATAAATAACTTGCCCTTACATTTTTTTTAATTGGATGAATGAAACATTTTTTCAGTGTATTTTAAGGGACCTACTTTCACAGCATTGCAGTAATAATTTAAAGAGATGAGAGTTCATACCATTTCATACCTATATGACTTTCTTCTGTCACACAAAACTATAAACTACATTGTACCTCAGTGACTTTAATTATGGGGGAAAAAACAGAATATCTCTTTTTGTGCTCCACAGAAGAAATAAATACATACAGGGTTGGAAGGGTGAGTAAATTATGACAATGATAGATAGCACAAACTAATACTACAAACTGATCTCCATCAGTGGTGATCACATCACATCCATAGCATCCAAAACATCTAAGTCAAAGAAGCCTTCCAGCTATGTCATGTTATACTTGATGCAGTACCCTAGCTAAACAAAGGAACCGTGGCTTTTAAAAAGTCAGATGAATTTCATACCCTGTAAAGATGAATCTGTTTGGGATATTGGGCCTTTTGTGTTGGCAAAACAACATGTCACAGTGTACTCCGCTATTGTTGTGGTGATGCGCCGTTAAATCCGATTTTCTGCCCGTATGGAAATTTTGTGTCACCCCTGCTGAATAAGCCCCTTTTTACACCTCCTATCCTGTTCTTCATCCGCTACGGTGCGGTTCTGGGAGTTAATATCGCCTGGAGACAAATTCTTTACACAACGAATGTCTTCACTCAGTCTATAGGCCTTTTTCATACCACCCACCACTTTTGATAATTAGCTGCAAGTTATGACTCAATTCACCGCTAACCCAAAGCAAACTTGTGAGGTATGATACGGTTAAGACAGCTTTGAAGGTGATCGTGTTTTATTTTGTGCATGTAGTTTTGAGAAATGTGTGTGTGTTTTTTTTAACAGATGAGCTCTTCTGGGTCCAGAGCTGTGCACAGCACCCCCTGCAGGGAGACACAGCTGGACAGAGCAGTTCACACAATACAAACACTGCAACATAGACACAGAGGAATAGTTCTTTGAATAGAAAAAAAAAAGAATTTAATAACTATTATCTCACATATGATAATTATAAAGAGTGCATACAATTATACTGATATCTGATGTTTGCCATATGACTTCTTTCAAAAATGTATGTTAAAATTGTATTTATTATATATGAGGTATATTATGTATGATTGACATATGCACACCTATGCATACAATATTTATATGGGTATATACAAATTATATTAAGTATATACATTTTTTAAACTAAAAGCTTTTATGATTTTAAGTTTTAAATAATTATCATAAGCTTACATTCCTTATTCATTACTGTAATTAACAATACAAAATTAATAATACTTTATTCATTGATTCATTAATTTCCGGCACTTGTTAATATTATAGTTATATTTGCTATACAACACAGTTTGTAGGCCCAGTTGCCTGATATAAACTGATGCAATACTGGAAATATCTATATGAATTGGCATTTCTAAAACTTGTCTAATGATTAAATTGCTTATTATTATGATTAATAATAATACGTTTATTTTTATATTTATTTATTGGCTTACACACCATTGAAGAATAGGCCCTCTATAAATATCCTATTTATATGTTGATTAACAACACAGATTATTGGTCTAGTAGCCTGACATAAACTGATGTAAGTCAGGAAATATGATATCATAATAATTATAATAATTGTATATTATTAAAATAATTATATTTATTTATTTGCTTCATTTATTTGATTATACAATAAATGCTATTATATCATCAAAGAATAGGCCCTGTTAATATGCTCTTTTAAAATTTTTATAATATAATAATAATAATAATTGTATTTTATTATAATAATTATATGTATTTATTTATTTGCTTTATTTATTTGATGATACAATAAATGTCATTATATCATCAAAGAATAAGCCCTGTTAATATGCCCTCTTTTTAATTTGGCTAAACAACACAGTTTGTGGACCCAGTGGCCTGACATAAAGTGACGCAAGTCAGGAAATATCTGTTTGAGTTTGGCTTTACAAAAGAAGCCATATCTTTATTGTTCCAGCTCAGCACAGACCCTTGGAAACGTGACTCCGACAACAGTTCCAGGAGCCAAGCTCAGGTTCATACCTTGCTTAAAACAAATGCACGAAACCCAGTACATGTGACAGGCCTTGATAGCGATGAGGAGGGATTTCAAAGAGCCTGGGGGAGTTTCTGCTCACCCTCTCCTCTCTCCTCTCTCCTCTCTCCTCCCTGCTCTGAAAGCACCAACAGTCGCTCTGTTAGCAAGCTTCCGCATCACTGTCCAAGAGCCAAAGCTGTCTTCTTTACATTGTCAGAAGGATGCCATATTCTTTCTTGCTCTCGCTCTCACTCCCTCTTGTCTCCATCCTGTTTTCTCCTCTTCATTGTCTTCATGAAATTGGCAGATATAACATTTAACTAAATGCAGTATCTCCTCAGGGCTGTCTGGCTGTAGTTCACTTTGTGAAGGGGGTCGCATTACAATTTGCTGAGGAGCACGATTCGAGAATGGCAGACAGAGAGAGCAGGCAGGAAAAAAAAGGGAAAAGTAATTTCTGGATCCTTGTTGAAAAAAGGTCAAATGCTTTTTAATGACTGTGTTTTCCGATAATGGCAAACGGGGACGGGCAATAATAAACTTGAAGATTGGTATCGTGCGTTGTGCACTTAAGCGACGCGTGGCATTGAGGACTTAATTTACTGCCGTAGTGCTAGGCGACTGTCACCAGGTGTTATTTCTCTATTCCAGATGCTAGCCCTGCTTGCCACAGGCCAGAGCCAATTTAAAGAGAGCAAATACAAAGGTGCGAGTGTCTGTGTGCAGATACGGCTATTGAATGATGAATTGTAACAGCAAGATATGAACGAGTGGACTGCATTCACTAATGAAAAACCTTGTTTTGGATCCAAAACAGGTTCAATTAAACAGAAACAAGAGAGTGACATGGATAGGACAGCAAAAAAGATCACAACCATAATGATTAGCTATCAGAACGCACTGTTGTCTTTGTTTAAGTTCTGATGTCTCACTGACCTAAAAGCAGTTCAAGGGCACATTATTTTTTTGCATATTGCATTGTGAACCGATTTGATTGGTAAGCCTAATCATGTAAGATCAAAAACAAGTTCATATTAGAGGAAGTTGAAGTAGTATTGTCATATTTTGTTGTTTACCTCTTATGCATGAAAAATGAATCAAAGTTACACTGAAAAAAATGTTTCATTCGTCCAATTAAACACATTTAGGGTAATGATTCACATCTATATTTTTTTAACTTGAGCCAATGAAAAATAAATAACTTGCCCTTACATTTTTTTTAATTGGATGAATGAAACATTTTTTCAGTGTATTTTAAGGGACCTACTTTCACAGCATTGCAGTAATAATTTAAAGAGATGAGAGTTCATACCATTTCATACCTATATGACTTTCTTCTGTCACACAAAACTATAAACTACATTGTACCTCAGTGACTTTAATTATGGGGGAAAAAACAGAATATCTCTTTTTGTGCTCCACAGAAGAAATAAATACATACAGGTTTGGAAGGGTGAGTAAATTATGACAATGATAGATAGCACAAACTAATACTACAAACTGATCTCCATCAGTGGTGATCACGTCACATCCATAGCATCCAAAACATCTAAGTCAAAGAAGCCTTCCAGCTATGTCATGTTATACTTGATGCAGTACCCTAGCTAAACAAAGGAACCGTGGCTTTTAAAAAGTCAGATGAATTTCATACCCTGTAAAGATGAATCTGTTTGGGATATTGGGCCTTTTGTGTTGGCAAAACAACATGTCACAGTGTACTCCGCTATTGTTGTGGTGATGCGCCGTTAAATCCGATTTTCTGCCCGTATGGAAATTTTGTGTCACCCCTGCTGAATAAGCCCCTTTTTACACCTCCTATCCTGTTCTTCATCCGCTACGGTGCGGTTCTGGGAGTTAATATCGCCTGGAGACACATTCTTTACACAACGGATGTCTTCACTCAGTCTGTAGGCCTTTTTCATACCACCCACCACTTCTGATAATTAGCCGCAAGAGATGACTCAATTCACTGCTAACCCAAAGCAAACTTGTGAGGTATGATACGGTTAAGACAGCTTTGAAGGTGATCGTGTTTTATTTTGTGCATGTAGTTTTGAGAAATGTGTGTGTGTTTTTTTTAACAGATGAGCTCTTCTGGGTCCAGAGCTGTGCACAGCACCCCCTGCAGGGAGACACAGCTGGACAGAGCAGTTCACACAATACAAACACTGCAACATAGACACAGAGGAATAGTTCTTTGAATAGAAAAAAAAAAGAATTTAATAACTATTATCTCACATATGATAATTATAAAGAGTGCATACAATTATACTGATATCTGATGTTTGCCATATGACTTCTTTCAAAAATGTATGTTAAAATTGTATTTATTATATATGAGGTATATTATGTATGATTGACATATGCACACCTATGCATACAATATTTATATGGGTATATACAAATTATATTAAGTATATACATTTTTTAAACTAAAAGCTTTTATGATTTTAAGTTTTAAATAATTATCATAAGCTTACATTCCTTATTCATTACTGTAATTAACAATACAAAATTAATAATACTTTATTCATTGATTCATTAATTTCCGGCACTTGTTAATATTATAGTTATATTTGCTATACAACACAGTTTGTAGGCCCAGTTGCCTGATATAAACTGATGCAATACTGGAAATATCTATATGAATTGGCATTTCTAAAACTTGTCTAATGATTAAATTGCTTATTATTATGATTAATAATAATACGTTTATTTTTATATTTATTTATTGGCTTACACACCATTGAAGAATAGGCCCTCTATAAATATCCTATTTATATGTTGATTAACAACACAGATTATTGGTCTAGTAGCCTGACATAAACTGATGTAAGTCAGGAAATATGATATCATAATAATTATAATAATTGTATATTATTAAAATAATTATATTTATTTATTTGCTTCATTTATTTGATTATACAATAAATGCTATTATATCATCAAAGAATAGGCCCTGTTAATATGCTCTTTTAAAATTTTTATAATATAATAATAATAATAATTGTATTTTATTATAATAATTATATGTATTTATTTATTTGCTTTATTTATTTGATGATACAATAAATGTCATTATATCATCAAAGAATAAGCCCTGTTAATATGCCCTCTTTTTAATTTGGCTAAACAACACAGTTTGTGGACCCAGTGGCCTGACATAAAGTGACGCAAGTCAGGAAATATCTGTTTGAGTTTGGCTTTACAAAAGAAGCCATATCTTTATTGTTCCAGCTCAGCACAGACCCTTGGAAACGTGACTCCGACAACAGTTCCAGGAGCCAAGCTCAGGTTCATACCTTGCTTAAAACAAATGCACGAAACCCAGTACATGTGACAGGCCTTGATAGCGATGAGGAGGGATTTCAAAGAGCCTGGGGGAGTTTCTGCTCACCCTCTCCTCTCTCCTCTCTCCTCTCTCCTCCCTGCTCTGAAAGCACCAACAGTCGCTCTGTTAGCAAGCTTCCGCATCACTGTCCAAGAGCCAAAGCTGTCTTCTTTACATTGTCAGAAGGATGCCATATTCTTTCTTGCTCTCGCTCTCACTCCCTCT
This sequence comes from Sinocyclocheilus grahami, assembly GCF_001515645.1. NCBI lineage: Eukaryota > Metazoa > Chordata > Actinopteri > Cypriniformes > Cyprinidae > Sinocyclocheilus > Sinocyclocheilus grahami. The sequence goes on from NW_015505507.1 coordinate 842,612, forward strand.
TGTCTCCATCCTGTTTTCTCCTCTTCATTGTCTTCATGAAATTGGCAGATATAACATTTAACTAAATGCAGTATCTCCTCAGGGCTGTCTGGCTGTAGTTCACTTTGTGAAGGGGGTCGCATTACAATTTGCTGAGGAGCACGATTCGAGAATGGCAGACAGAGAGAGCAGGCAGGAAAAAAAAGGGAAAAGTAATTTCTGGATCCTTGTTGAAAAAAGGTCAAATGCTTTTTAATGACTGTGTTTTCCGATAATGGCAAACGGGGACGGGCAATAATAAACTTGAAGATTGGTATCGTGCGTTGTGCACTTAAGCGACGCGTGGCATTGAGGACTTAATTTACTGCCGTAGTGCTAGGCGACTGTCACCAGGTGTTATTTCTCTATTCCAGATGCTAGCCCTGCTTGCCACAGGCCAGAGCCAATTTAAAGAGAGCAAATACAAAGGTGCGAGTGTCTGTGTGCAGATACGGCTATTGAATGATGAATTGTAACAGCAAGATATGAACGAGTGGACTGCATTCACTAATGAAAAACCTTGTTTTGGATCCAAAACAGGTTCAATTAAACAGAAACAAGAGAGTGACATGGATAGGACAGCAAAAAAGATCACAACCATAATGATTAGCTATCAGAACGCACTGTTGTCTTTGTTTAAGTTCTGATGTCTCACTGACCTAAAAGCAGTTCAAGGGCACATTATTTTTTTGCATATTGCATTGTGAACCGATTTGATTGGTAAGCCTAATCATGTAAGATCAAAAACAAGTTCATATTAGAGGAAGTTGAAGTAGTATTGTCATATTTTGTTGTTTACCTCTATTATATGGACTATTTTATTAAGTAACCCATCACTTGTAAAATGCTGCTTCAATAGTGAGTTATTTTTTATTATTTTTAAAAATTAAATCTTTTTATCTTTTGAGAGCATAGTCAGATTAAATTGCATCGTTTTCTTATTGATGAAACGAAATAAAAAAAATTCTAAAATTCTCGAAATATCTAAACTGGGTATTAATGATGTTATCTTCTGCAGTTCTTAGAAAATTCATTTTCTCCCAAACCAAATAAAGACACAGACATTAACATGCATTTATTTAGCAGTGGAGAGGCTACTAAACTCTAGTGCTTGAGGGATTTTTGAGGCTACCGCTTGCGGCAGAATGTTTCAGTGTAACGCTGGGATATTCACTTCGCTGTGCTTCAGTGCTTCAGTGTTCAAGGGAGTTTTCATTCTACTAAACACTACAATGTCTAGAAAATCTCCACTCTGACAGACTAATTAAAGAGAGAAATCTGTAGTTAGTGTTCATTAAGCTTCACCCATCACATTCTATATTGACTTAAGATTTCATGTTCAAATTCTGCTGCATGTGTCATGATAAAATCTGAACAGATGTGATTGTTTCTGTCATAGCAATCAGTGACAAACTGTACAGTGTTATGAGATTAAATATGAGATTAAAAATGGTTAAATATAATTTTCATGTGTCTGGTTTTATAAATCATTGTTCCAAAACAAGCAAGACCATGGCATGCTACATTTAAAAAGCTGAAATTTTGAAGTAAACACTAACTTAATATGTTGTCTAAAGGACAGACATGTTTAGTAAAAAAGATCTGCAATTCATGTAGTTGTGTAAAGATCTCATATTTGTGTTAAATGTATACATATATATATATATATATACAGAGTGCTACACTGTATGTGATGAGAAAGGTAAACATATATACTGTATATTAATCGTTTTAGTTTTAAATGATTTAAAATTTACAGTAATAAGGATTTTAAAATAACAATTGGTACTTTAAATATTTTAATAACCTACAAAAATTTTAAAAGTGCACTATTCTTCTGCTAAACATGAATCATTTAAATGCATTAGAATATGAAAGATATATTTTTAATTAAAAAATATATCAATTGAATTGCTCATTGTATTTGCCATTTGCCCTCCTTCACTGCTAAGTAAAAGACATTTATTATGAGCTGTCAGTCGTTTCACATCAACTCCTACATTGCATTGAACCTGTGCGATGATCAATGGTCCGAATGACAAAATGCACATTTTTAATGACAGCAAAACATTTATTTTTATGCAATCTTAATCCTCTAGGAGCAGTTAAGTATTAATAAGTGGAAAGATCTGCAAGAGGAAACGGACTGAAAATGCCTGAAAACAGACAAAGCATAACGGACGTCTGGCTCCTACGATTGTTTTCCATGATCTCTACCAAACAAGAACTACCGCATGTATTGCAGGATTTTGAGAACCATGTGATTTGAGTCAGTCATTAGCCCTGCTATCATGTTTTAAAAATATATGGAAAAGCTCTTTGGACAGAGCGTATAATGTCAGCCTGAGATTCACACCAGATATTTCCATTTTGAACATTTTAATTGTGAAGATATGTGACTTAGGAATGTGACTTATGAAAACAGTGAATGATTCTTTGTCTTTGGATCATTCTGCGTTATTGTGAAATACTGGCAAAACACAAACGCATTTATTTTTGTCTATTTAGACCTTATTCCAATTGCGGACACTTTGTTCAGAATTTTCTTATCTTCGGCGTATGCCAAAACAAGCATTTGTTTAGTTGAGGAGGAGGAGGTTTAATTCAGCCAGTCATCTGAAAGCGTCGGGTTCCTCCTTGAGCTTTTGACAGCGTACTACATTAACATTCTCGGCGGCCTTAGAGGTCTAGTGCATTCCACAGAGAGTGAAATCTGAAGCCAACCTTACAGATCCGTCTATAGTGACGTACACGTTTTTTGTTTTGTTTTTTTCTCCGCCATTATTTTTCTTACAAGCTTGCACCCCCCCACCTTTCCTTCAGTCTCCGCACTGTTGTTCCTGTCCTGAGAGAATTCTCAGGGACGGACAATGCATCCCAAGCAGACCCACTGGACCTGAAGGGCACAACGGTTGGGATGCAAAAGGCCCATCACCACCCCGCTTCAAGCAAGAGAGCACTTCTGTGTCTCAAAGGTGCATTTTGGGGATTTTTGAGGGCTCCAGGAGTGGTGAGCTTTGGACAAGGTAAATAGATGCACTCAGGAGGGAGAAGAGCATCTTCGCTCTTAATTGGGGATCGGGGAGGGGGGTGCTCACTTTGGCACTGTTGCGAGTTGCTAGTGAGCCTTTAGGCGCATCCTCACAATGTGAGGTAATTGGGATTTCTACCTTCGCGAAAGCTGCTAATTTTCCATAGGAAGTGCTAACAGGACCTTTGTCCAATATGTTTTCCTTTTTCCTTCCTCAGAGAGTTACGGGACTGAAGAGCTGGGAATGGCTGGGGCCACTACCTGAGTGGAGGAGAGCCTCCGTAATGAACCACTTCACATAGTGGTTTACAGGGGGAGAAAAGAGGGAGAGAAAGGCCACAGAAAAGGAAGCCTAATTCTGTGGCCTGAGAAAGGCTGGGGCCACAAAAGGTCTTGTTTAAGGACGTTATTAAGGGTATTCTTCATCCGTGCTTAGTCTTCAGCACCAATGGTCCACTTAGGACAAGTGTACCAATCTCAGTCCCCAATGGAAACAAACTGACGCCATCTGTCAATGTTTACCATTATGGATTTCATGTACCTCATCCCATATGCACGGCTTCAATACCACTTCGGCATTGTCTGAGACCAAGATGTGTTGACCGACTCCGTCGCCGATCCTGAAGAAACGGAGCTGAGTGTTTCTTCGATCTTAAGGCGGGACGGCTTGTGTTTGACTGATTGTCTTTGTTTGTCAAGTGACACTATTTTCTTTCTTAGTGTTGTCATAAGTGCAATTCACATTAATGTCTCACCGAACATAATCAAAACAGGTCAAACACAACTTGTTTGTGATTTCCCTATCATTGTAGTAATTCCTAAAATGGCACCTTTTAGAAAAGATAAAACATCTAAGCATACTATAACAGTTTTTTTACTCTGGAATATGTGCTTATTGACTTCTGCATTAGAATTAGTCCCGAAGATCCAGAGCTTACAAAAAACATTTCTTTAACACAGAAAGGAGACCGAATGATTGAGAAATACATTTTGTTCCAGAGGCTAGAGAAAGAAGCTGTTTCTTTTCTACTGCTTTCTCCCCCTTTAACCACCCCGTCTCTCTCTATCAAACAATAGCCCCCTAGCCCTTGCCCTGAGTCAGTCTTTTGCCCTATAGGACATTAGGCATTCCTTAAAGTTAGCCCTTCTTCCGTTGTGCTTTTGTATCTTGATGGCCTGGCTCCAAACGAATGTGAACAGTATTGTGGAGGTTGGTGGCCTTTGGTTCCTGGCTGTATTATGTTCTGGATGCGTTTTCATACCGTCTAAAGTGGTTCTGATTGGGCTGCTCGGATTCTAAAAGTCAAAACTTCGGGAACAAGTAACTTGTACAAGGTTTGTACAAAATGGCAGTAACGATTAGTGCTCAGACTGATGCCCTGATAAGGATGTGAAGTATAAAGTACAATATTGAACCAACTGCAAATCTGGGTATAGAAGATAAAAACAGAGAAGAGAGGTCATTTCAAATTACCATGTAAAATGAAATGGTGCAAGCAATGAGACTTTCAAATCTTGTTCATGAAAAATCATGGCATATCTGGCATATGGCAGATATGATCTTATTGTTCAAAATTAAACTACTACGCTGAAAAAACGCTAATGTAGAAAAAATTTTACTCAGAAACTCCAGGTAAATTTCACAATTAATTACAACAAAACAACGGGGAACATTGAATTAAATGTGAAATTTGAAGTAGAAAGACTAAAATAGTGTTTCCTTTTAAAGCATACTCCAATAATCTTTGTGTCATTTACAACTTTAATTTTTTTTTTATAATATATATATATATATATATATATATTATAGTGTACTAAAATAAACGAATGTTGCAGCTGTGCATATAGAAAACCTTCCAAAAAGGCATGATGCAATAGCACTGAAATAAAAAGGCTGTATTTTTTGACAGTCACGAGTTACATAGTGCTAAAGATGTTGCGGTAATGATTGTGTAGATCTTAGAAATGGCTGGTATGACTACATGATTCTATTCAGCAGTGGAATATGATGATTGTAATTTCACACTGTGAGAGACAGACCAGCACACAGATTGACGGCCAGTGTCACGGTTCCATTAGAGTTACTTCACTGTGAACTGGCGAGATGCTCTGTTCTAGAAACCACTGTCTGCAGAAATGACAAGCGCTCCAAAGAGAACACGAAGTTCGACTGTGAATGTGTGTCATCTTTTCTTCTCCCCTTGCAATGTCTTCCTCAATAAAGTAGCAGCGGAGGGAACAAAAGGAACAATGAGAGGAGAGAGAGAGAGAGAGAGAACGAGAGAGAGCATATTGTATTATAGAGAGAGAATCTGCGTTGACATCTGAATTACATTTCAGACGTGTGGAGAGAGAGAAAGCGAGAAATAACTGCGTCTCAAATGTTTATTTAACTCTGGCTTTGTCTTGTCACTCACAACTCAGAGCCACAGCTCAAATAGGCATGTATACATTCACTGGCTCACTGATAACTGACAGACTATCTGTACATATTGCAGGTTTGGACGCAAACGTGGCATAGTTGACATTTATATAATTTAACTTCACTGACATTTTACCCTATTGCTCAGTATAAGGCACTATCTTTGTATGACACGAGTGACAATGTGTCAAAAATGGCACGTTCATACGTATAGAGATGTTTCATGTACACATATGGAAAGATGCTATCCATAATACCACGTGAAAGGTGCTGTATTACATT